>NC_092871.1:80789103-80840064 GCF_032062135.1 Pyxicephalus adspersus | reverse complement strand
AATGGCACAGAGTGATCAGAAGGGGACAATCAATGGCACAGAGTGATCAGAAGGGGACAATCGATGACACATGAGTGATCAGAAAGGGACAATCAATGGCACAGAGTGATTAGAAAGGGAAAATCAATGGCACAGAGTGATTAGAAGGGGACAATCAATGGCACATGAGTGATTAGAAGGGGACAATCAATGGTACATGAGTGATTTTCAACAATAAATGTGTACTGTAGTCTTCTCCATGGAAAAATGAGACATCCCGCGGAAAATAAGACCTAGGGCATATTTTAGCATTTCAAAAAATTTAAGACAGTGCCTTATTATAGGGGGAACAGGGTATATCTTTTATATAATGGACATTTTTTGTATTTTGTTTTGTAATTATTAGTTTTTTGTGGAGTCTCCTCCCCTTTGTAGCGTGCTTGTGTCACATATCCCAGGAGACTGTGTGCTGCCCTGCATATGCCCGAGATTGCATAAAAGGGCTCGATTTCACGCATGCACAGGAAGAAACGTCACCTGACCTGATGCCTGCGCAGTGAACTCAAAGTATGAAGATAAAAGATGGCTGGGCTTGTCATTCTGTCCATAACCAGTCATCCCAATCAGTCTTGAATAGTTGTACCAGCTTCTTTTCTGGACTGAAACTGCTTACTCTGTCTTCACTGCACAATGTGAGCTTCTCATAATGTGCATTAGAAGATATGGAAAGTCAAACAGAGCCCACCATTTCCAGACTGAAGGATATCCTTCATCATCTTGTACAAGGACAAGGAGGTCTCACCATACTTATTCATATTATTATATTTGGAAGCTCAGGATTACCTTTGGTGATATCTAGGATGGCCTGAATGCATATGCAGAATGTCCAGTCCTCTAGATTGACATCAACACATTAAGGGTCTTTAATATTTTTGCATCATTTATTATAGAGGTACTGAGGAAGGGAGCAATGATGTTTTCAGGAAGCTTTGTACAGCTTCTGACCCCTCCCACCAGCCATGATTTGCTTGCAAAATATTGGGGAAGAACAGAGACCAAGTAATGACATCACTGGGTCTAAAATTATCTATGTAATTGAAAAAGAAACTGTTATTTTATGAGCTTGTTGATAGGCTGGGAAAAGAAGAAAATGAGAAGAATGATGCCCTTATCAGTGTGCTGCTTCTCCACTGTTCAGTCTGCAAGCTGTGAAAACCAGTGAGACCAGTCATGTCAGACGGTACAATTATTGTCACACTTACCTGTTCCTCACTAAAGCACAGGCATCTCCCCCCTGTGCATGCTTGCAGTTCTGATGCTGGGCCTGCCTCTGCTTCCAAGCTTTATCAACTCTGGCTTTCATGCCACTGGCCAATCAGAAAATAGCCTCTTAACCTGCCCTGGCTATTTAGCTATCTCTCCAGGACTCCAGACTCCATTTTGTGTTCGTGCAACAAGTGTTTCCATTGTGCTGAGCCCCTAGTTCTGTGATCTAGGTCCTGTACACCTGCTACATAATCCAGTGTTTCCTTTGTCCAGCTCCTGTGTTAACCCCTCGGTGTCCAGTCTGTTGGTTCCCAGCCAACTTCCCTGTGCTGTTCCTGTGTTCCTGTCTGCCTCTGGATTTTCCTGCTTCTCCTGTACCTCCTGCTGTTTCCAGTGTCTCCAGTGTTCCCTGTGCCTGCAGTGGTCCCTGTGTCATTGCTGTCTGTCTCCTAGATCCCTGGCTATTGACCCCTGGCCTGTGACCTGACCTCTCTTGCTTGCTGCCTGTCTTCACCCCCGCTTTCCTTGACTATCCTTCTGCTTAGTGATTTGGTACCGTGCTTTGCTCACCTTGGTGCCACCGTGCGTGCACCAAAGACCGCAACCTGGCAGTAAACAGCAGCGCAACATCCTCACCATCAGAGGCTCTGGAGAAAACCTAGTTACGGCTTAGACTCTGCGCCTTGGCCGTTCTCCGGGCTCACACCACCTCCATATGCCTCCTAGTGGTCCTGTCTCTCCGTGCGTGACAGTAAAATTGCAATAATTGCAATGAAATAACCTTTCTTTAATTACTTCAATTGCTGCAATTTAAATGCACTCACCTGTCAACATTCTGCGTATTTTATTTTTTTTGCAGAACTATAGTTCAGCTTTTGATACAGCCCCTGACATAAAGTTTAGTTTTTGCAAGTTTATTTTTTATCTTCATATAAAGTCTAGATTTTGACAGAAAAGATCTGATCCAATTTCCCACGTATTTCTGCAGCTACGTGTAACAGTGATCTATTGATTGCTGCTATCAGCAAGCAACAGAATGTTATTTCTACAAGGGCAGGCTGGACAGAAATGTCCCACTGCAAGGTGGTTCATGCGAACATTAAATTTTCTTTCCAGTGCTGTAACTTTTATTATATTATTACCTTAATTCTTCTTCATGCAGTTTGCTTTAAACACAATTTTAAAGCTTTGTTTGATCACGTGCTCATTTGAAAATCCACAAGCCCGGGAGCTGATCATTCCATCTTCGGGGCTTAGTGAATTTTTTGCACTAAAACCCGCTGGGATGTAAAGGGAAGAAGACACTTTAGGAGGGTGGACATTTGTATTAAAAATGTAAGCTTTAAAGCCTTTCCTTGTGCAGTTATTGGATTTTGATTTGCACACAATGAGTTTAACTTGGTGGTCGGTTGCGTAGAACTTCTAATATTGATGGTTATCAGTGATGTAGTAGTTGGTGAGGGGTGGAGAAGTCCCCCACTGCATTGCTTGCCAAAATGGTACCCTCTTACATTGATGATAAGAGGACAAATACCACCTTATGATGGTGGTGAGGGAAGATGTAAACCCTTACAATTGGAGCCAATGAAGCCAATGATATGCACTTTTACATTGGTGGTCAGTGAAGATATGTCCCATTACATCCCCCCTTGATCTTTTCCTTTGCATTAAGGGTCAATGGAAAAGGGATCATTAAAATTAGTGGATACTAAAAAAGTTCCCCCCTATATTTATGATCAATAGAAAAGTGTTCCTTGTTTTGAAGACCAGTGGTCAGCTCCAGGGCTTAAGAAGCCATTCTTGGTGGAAGACTGGTAAATTAATAAATCCTTCAAGAAAGGAGCTACCAGGATTTCACTCTGCTTTAATAAATTAGCTTTAAACCCATGTGAGCATGGTTGAAGATATCCTCCTACAATGTCACCTGGACAAAAGGCTGCACTGTGATTCTCTTTGGTGGTGATAAACTGGGCAGATGAAAAAGTTACCTTCTCTGCACCAACTCCAAACTACATACCAGCTATGTAATATTATTTCTACCCATTCTGATTATGTCTATAACAAAGTGATGGGTCAGCTTCACCCTTAATCCTGACACAAATACTATTAACATTGCAAAAAATAAAAATCCCTGCTAATGGTTTTACCTGTAACTTTACAAGAATGTTTACTCATGCTGTAAAGCCTAAGTCTTGAAAGAACATAGTGAGCTTATTGGCCTTGCCTGACCTGTTTTGGTCAGGTTCAAGTTATTTGAATGTTCCAATCTCAAAGATCTGGAATTACTCACAAGTAAAGGTTGCCTAGGGACGCCGTTTATCAAGCTACAGGAAATTGTACGTTCTTAAGATTCTCAATGCCTTTGGCGTCCGCACCTGGTATGGCATTTACATGAATTGTTTGTATTATGTCTTGGGGGAAGCTGTGCCAATATTATGTCAGTGGATTAGTTCCTTCATAATATTAGTGTTTCCTATTTACGTTCTCGTATTTTCGCCAAACAAATATCACAGCCTTCAGTTAACCCTCGTAGAAAATGTCCTTTTTGGCTGAAATCTAACTTCCTCAGATTGTCATGTAAAAATCCTCGTCATTTCTCCGAAATCAGGCCCCGCTACAATACCTTTCATCAGTACAGTGGGGCCAAGAAAAAGGAATCGGTTCCTGTTGGTTTTCTAAAACCTTTTCTTTCCTTGTTTCTCAGATTAGAAAAGAAAATACCAAGATCTATGTAAGTATTGTCTGGATCAGATAATGGAATTGTTGTGTGATTATTGTACAGTAGTGTGAAGGAGAGATTGTGTTTTTTATGTTCTCCCAGTATTTAGTTGGAAGCTTGTACCCAAAAATGCCCAATGCTTACAAATCCTGAAAATTCCAAATCTCCCCCTGACATATATCTAACTGTTAACAACACTGTTATTCGGCCCTCCCCTTAGGCAAGTTGTCTTGGTGTCACCTTTGACTCTGCCCTCTCATTTACCCCCCATATTCAGAACATTTCCAGGTCCTGTCACTTTCACCTACGCAACATCTCCAAAATCTCCCCTACCTGTCCCCGAGACCACCAAACTCCTTGTACACGCTCTTATCATCTCCCGTCTGGACTACTGTAACCTCCTCCTCTCTGGTATTCCACTAACCCGACTCTCTCCTCTACAATCTATCATGAATGCTGCAGACAGACTCATCCATCCTTCCCTCCGCTCCTCTTCCGCTGCATCTCTTTGTAGTTCTCTCCATTGGCTTCCATTTCACCTTAGAATCAAATTTAAGCTCCTGTGCTTTGCCTTCAAATCCCTCCACAGTTTTTGTCCCACTTACATTTCTAACTTGGTAAAAAAATACTTCCCCTGCCGCTCTCTATGACCTACTACTGACTTCCTCACTCATAACCTCATCACACGCACGGATACAAGACTTCTCTAGAGCTGCCCCAACTCTCTGGAATGGTCTTCCTCGTCCTATCCGGCTTGCTCCTACTTTCTGCTTATTTAAAAGAGCGCTCAAAACCCATTTTTTCAAACTTACCTAGCCATCTTCTTCTGTCTTTTGAAACCATCACTACTTCCCACCACTACATATCCCCCTCCTATTTTGTGTATATTCGCCCACCTACTAGATTGTAAGCTCTTCGGGGCAGGGTCCTCTCCTCCTGTATCACTGTCTGCATTAGTCATTTTCAACCCCTATATAATGTACAGCGCTGCGTTATATGCTGGCGCTAAATAAATCCTGTTTATTAATAATAATAATAATAATAATAATAAAATCCATATTGTAAATTGCAGGGCACACTTTCATTTCGTTATTAAAAATTACATTGATTTACCCTTTTAAAAAAACTGCAAATGTGAACAGATGTTTTCTGGCAAGCTTGTCTAGAGACTTGATTTTTCACCAGCCACTGAATGCTGTTGATTGTAGCTTACTATGCCTCAATGCCATATTGGTAAAACTAGACCTCCTCATTTGCTTGACATATGGCATGTACTGTCAGCAAATACCCTCCTACCATCCCTGGTTGCACAGATTTTTGTTTGTCTAGATTCTCATGTGATTTTGGAAAGAGCAGAACTAAACAGATGATTATCATCTATGGCATCAGATTACTGGACCTCAAACTTTTCAGTTTTTTTAGGTTCCGTCATGTTCTCCTCCTACCTCTGATCACTCCCATCTCATGCCACCCAAGAATTTAAATTCCTTTTTTCTTTTTCTATCACCTAAAGCTATGACACTCTTATCTTTAGGATAGTAATTAAAGAACCCCAACCTTCATAGCAGAACAATAAGTTCAACAATAAAAGATGCTCTTGGCCCCGGCACTGGTAATTAATGGAACTTGCATAGGCTTCATGCTCCACACCAGTTCTCGATGAGAGTTCACAGCCAGGACTTCATGGCATCGTGAGGACGGAGATTACTTTGCCTGTTGGCTCTTGGGATAAAACTCTTTATGAGTACGACACAAATCTGTCAGTCAAAATATGTGGAGGCATTCAGGATGAGTTTAGAACTTAAAGAGACACTGTTACTTTGATAATTTAGGCAAAATGGGCAAAGGGCAAAATTTTAGGCTCACATCTCCAAAAAAGTTATACTTACTACTTTGTGCTCCCATGCCACCTCCCCTGTCAGTTTGATCCATTGCTCCTTTCTTCTAAAGAAGCTTTTGGGTATGGGTGAGCATATCTCTTATCCTGCGTTACAATTCTTAGACTTGAGCAACCAATCACTAGGCCTGAACACAGCCATGTGAGAAGGGGCAATACCATCATCCAACCAGGTAAGACACCATCCAGCTCTTGTAATAGACCTAAACCATCATCAAGGCTTACTCCTCCATTGGGAGGTGGAGAAGGAATGGAGATTGGTGAACATACCCTACCATGTCCAAAAACAAGCAAATTTTTTTTTACTTTTCAGAACGTTGAAAGATTGCTGTTGATTGGTTGCAATGGGCTACTGAAGCATTGCACATTTTCCTTTACATTATTTTATTAGTCTGGCAGGGTTTAAAGGTTATAGTGTGTTTACTTCTTTAGTTTAATCTCCAGTATCCCCTTTCTCCTTCAGGTGTTTTTCATGACGCTCAGAAGTTAATGTGATTGTCATGTGCATTGAGAGCGTGTGAAATTGTCTGATTTTGTTGCAGTGGAGGCTTTCTACCAGTGCCTTTAAAATATTACCTGTTTATTGATTTTGGTTTTATACTCAGAACAATAGGTTGTTAATAATGTTTTTTTTTCTTTTTTAATAAAGATGTTATTGTTTATTTTGGGTGACACATTTCCTAGTGGTGTTTCCAGTTGGATTTGAGGCATGTATCAAACACCTGAAACCTGCTTTAGGATTGTTTTTTTATGCTTTGTTTGCACAGAGATTGGAGGGGTATTGGAGCAAAAACATGTCATTTGTTTGTAGTTCTTCCTCATAAACACATGCAAAATGCCTTTCAAATACTTGAAAACCACTTACAAAACACTTAGCTGGCGTTCAAACACTTAGCAAAGCGCTCCTATTGAGGTCTTTTAAAGTGGTTGACACTAACGTGAGACATGACACAAAGGATCCCATCACAGAGACAAATTTACCCCTGTAACCCCTGCTAAAGACCTGCAGAAAAAAACCCTTTTTACCTGATTTCATCTTTTTTATTTAAAATTAGGGAGCTATGTGGTCATTTTTTTATCAGTAAATTGTTTGGAAACCACTCTTGAATGCTGTAATACCGTTTGAACAAAATATTACTGTAGCATTCCCCAATATGGGTTTAGCACTGCACACTGTTTATCCTTGCATGGCATCCATCTGGTTTCCAAACGGACATTGGTCATTGGGCAATTGCTATGGGCAGCAGGGTTTTGATCCAAACATTTCAAGTAGCTGAGTCTTTCTTTAATCATTTGCTGCATTGACAGCAGTGATCTGCACGCCTTTTTGTTTATCTGTATATAAATGTTTGGTCTCAGTGCGGTTTTAGAATCTGGATTGTAAAAGAGATTTAGATGCATGCTGGTAATGATGCGTGCACAGCCTTGCATGTATTACGCCTCACATCATAATCATAAGCTGAGCTTTTTACAGGAACTGAGATGGAGATTGTTTTCTGTAACCTCTTCTCCCGTTAATAGTAATGGTTTGAAGTGACATCAGTTCCTGCGATCACAAGATGACAATAAGGACACTGTGAAAACATTCAGCTTCTGTCTCTGCTTCTCTTTTATTGCTTGTTCATTACACTGCATGTGATTAAAGGGAACGTATAGTGGTTTGATTCAAAATGATTCCATTTCCTTCAATCAAATAGTAAATACAGCATCTGAATATTGCATTTTTTTTATTTGCAGGCAGCAGATAAAGCTCTCAGATTCACGTTATTTGTTTTCAAATTTCTCATTACATTCTAGTGAATCAAAGCTATTGTTCATAGACCCCAGTAGCGCAAACTACAATTTACACAAATACATCTAATCCACCCCCTACACTACCACTATACATTTAGCACCAGGAGCAGCAAAAAATAAAAAATAAAAACAGGAACAAATACTGTATCTTCTCTTTAGAAAACCCATAGTTCTCTGGGAATTTTAAATGTTGATTTAGGTTGACTTTAAACCAGAAGCATTAAAACTTTATAAGTGAATATTTACTTATATTCCCTTTCAACACTAAACTCCCCCAATGCCTCCACCTTTTTTTTACCTCCCCTATCTCACATTACATTACCCCCACACCTTGCTCAATTGCCTCTGCTGAATATTCTCCTTCAGACTCATCTGTTGTTACCATTCTACTCACATTTCTCCCTCTTTGCACTGTTACACACTTATTTTTTGCAGCTCTATGTGCATGTACACACTCATGCACAAACATGTACTCAATGTGCACCTACATCCAGCAACCTATCCAGCAACCCACACCTACAACTGCAGAGACTTAAATAGCCTTCTGCAGTTCTAGGTGTGGGTTGCTGGATATCGACCATGGTATTTTGCAAAGTGATCCTCTGCTTGTTAGACTTCCTGGACACCAACCTCAGTTCAACCCTGACCTTGCTTTTTTTTCTCTGTTGCTCTGACCTGAGCCTGTTCTGACAATGAACATGTGCCACCTGCCCTAACCTTGGACCATCTCAAAATTGATTATTACCTACCACCTACCTTGACCTTGGCTCTTTGTATATCCCACTGGTCATCCAGACCAGTGGCGCCAATCTTTCCAGGCCAACAGACCACTAAATTTACCGGCTCTGGACCGCGCATGTGTGGGGAGCTGGGTGTCACTTAAAGGGGATGTAATTTGAACTTTAGTGACATCATGATGACAGAACCTGCTCACTCTCCCATCGCAGGTCTGAGGCTGTGATGGGAAAGTGGGCGGGTTGTGTCTAGGGATATATTCTCCCCCCCCACCATGAGCCTGGGATCTGTACAGGGACATGATCTGTGGCTCTGGCCAGTGCGTCCCCCCAGCAGGATTCTTCTGATCTCGTTCAGGGGGGCACCAGCCAGAGCCACCAAACTTTCTTGTGAACCACCAGTGGCCTGCTGGCTTCTATACCACCTGTTGATACCAAGCTTACCTGGTACCCACTCATTAGCTTTCCCTACACCGAAGCCATCTATTCCCACTCAACCTTGGTGGAGGGAGCCTGGAGGCCGTGACTTGGAGAGCTTCTAGTCGCAAAGTAGCCCGGATTACTAATGCATCAAACCTTTTGGTGTGCTCTAGTGAAGACAAAGAGTCACTTAGATTCCACTATCTGGGTAATCCCATGTCTCCTGTCAGGAGGCATAGCCATATCATCTATGCTCTATCATTATTCAGTCCCCCACCTCTACTCTCCACTAAGTCCTTGATCACCTTGATAAGCTCACATAAACTGTCACCACCATCTATCATGATTGTCCTTCACTCTGCCACTTTAGTTTGCTTGCTGCACAATTGTTTGGTGTTTTGCCGAGATCCCATTCCCCTTTCCATCATAATTTATGGCCATCTCTCACACAGAATCATCTCTCAATAGTAGATGAAGAGCTCCTATTCTACTACTTACCAATTCTTTCTTTATCTTCATCATGGCCAGCTCCTACACTAACTCATTCGTCACTGGTCCATAAAAAGTTCCATTATACCGACTCTTTCCGCCTACCTTAGATCCTACCTTGACTCACCTTTTAATGGTCCAGGATGAGCTTTTATTATTTTTCCTCTAAACACCTCTCTCCCTCCTTCTCTGGGCCATTTAAAGGGAAAAGATTAATCTTTTTTATCCGTTCTACATACTCTTTCCCTCCCCTTCCCATTATCCTTGACCAGTTTCTACACTGACTCATTTTTCAATGAAGAGCTTTCAATCTACCTACTCTTTCCCCTTACTGTACACTGCCAGGTCCTACACCTACTCATCACTCAATGGTATATGATGAGTTCTATTCTGCTTTCATTAAGCATCTCTTCCCTGTGCCACTTCTAGGGGCAGATTCAACTTATTCCCCTAACAGAGGCAGCACGGTGGCCTAGAGGTTAGCACTCTGGTCTTTGCTGCTGAGTTCCAGGTCCAAGTCTCAGCCAGGACACTATCGACATGGAATTTTGTAGGTTCTCACCGTGTTTGTGTGGGTTTCCTCTAGGTACTCTGGTTTCCTCCCACATCTCAAAAACATGCAGTTAAGTTAATTGGCTTCCCCCCAACATTGACCTTAGACTGTGTTAATGACAAATGACAATTGTAGGGACATTAAATGTGGGCCCATTTGAGGGACAGCTAGTGACATGACTATGGACTTTGTAAAGCGCTACATAAAATGTTGGCACTATATAAATACTGTACACCGCATTAGAAACCACATTCCATTCTTAAAAAAAAGCTGTAAGATATACTAGAGGATCCAGCTAAACTTAGTGCGTTTTTATAACTTCCTGCTCAAATTTATTCTAGGTGGACCTTCTGTGCCATTCCTCAAAATTCAGAGAGTTTGATTTTGGGAACAAGTGTGATCAGCATACCTGAATAAATCCCCCCAAAAAAATCTTTCCTAGAAGATGGGGGTAAGTGGAGTAGAATGGTGGTAAATTTGGTTGATTTAGGCCTGAGGCTTGTGAAACCAGGAATGGCCTGAATAAGTATGAAGGTGATATTGATCAGTTGACCACTGGTGAGCCTTTGAGAGAAGCTGAGCCCAAATGCAGGCAGAGGTCATAGACAGAGATATGTCAAGCCAAGAAATGGGCACAAGTCCAAAAGTAAAGAGAGCAAGAGAGGCTTGACCTTGAAGTGGATAAGTGTCCAAGACTGACTAAAGGTTGCATAGTACTGAGCTTGGAGATAACCTACAATGAGGTCCTGGCACTCAAATTGTGTTATTTCTTTATTTATTCTTTTTTCAAGGATCATGTAGAAATATTTGTACTGGACATTTGTTTGGGAACATAGATTTAAGTTTGTTTGTATTCAACCATGAACAACCATATAGCAGTATTTTGGTTTGGATGTTGTGAACCCCAATGTTAACTGGGCTACTCCCAACAGAAAACATCACTTATTTGGCTTCCCTGAATTGTACATCCCACGCTTCGTCACATCTCAGTCTTAGCATATGGAAGATAAGAAAAGAAGAGCCGCAAAATATCTTCACAATCTTTAAAGATATAAAATATCTCAATAATCAACACAGTCACCACTATTCTGCTTTATGCAAAGTGTTCCAAGCACAGACAAGAATTCTAAGGGTGACCTGGTGTCATATTTACCGGAAAAGAGATAATAAGATTGGGTTATATTTTGTGATTTTTTTTTTTGCTGCAGATTTTTTGAGTCATAGCTTGCTTTTAAACTTAACCTTTCTTTCAAATCTGAAATAATCATCTTTAAAAGGGTCACCTAGGTTTTTAAAGAAATTCTTGTAAATGTGATGATAGATATATAAATCTGGTGTTAATCATTAACGTTTGTAATGGTATACAAGGGTGCAGCCATTTAATGATTGGATGAGCAGCACTGCTTCTTGCTTCTTCATGCATGGTGGTTGTGCTGTACTGCTTTTCTGTCACGATGCAAGTGTAAGGCTGGATTTATACCGGGATTGGACACGAAGAGTATCTAGAGCAGCCTTTCTTAACCTATTTAGCATGGTAGAACTAACTTTCAGGTCTTCAAGGAACCCCTGGTATAATTACTATATCTACAGCTCACAGCACATTGACATGGTGGCCAGTAGGAAAAATACCTCTTACATTGCTGGCCAGTGAGAAGAATGTCACTCATACAGATAGCCAAAAAGATCATGGTGTCAACTAAAATGTCCTGGGCGGCATTAACTGCTCATTGCTCAATTAATCCCTAACAACCTTTGGGGGAACTGTAGGGTTCCACAGAGCCCTGTGTGAGAAACCGTGATCTAGGCAATTTATCAGTCTTTAGCCTGGGGCTCCCAGAGCCATTTGTTGAAAGGTTAGCTCTGGCTAGAGAGGACTGGATCCTTTTAAATAACATTGGGCCATTTTGCATTTTTTGGCTGGTCACATTAGTTACCTGCCAAGCACCTCCATATATAAACCTTGTGAATCCAGCCTACCATTTTTGGGCTGGATAATTAAAATATATACATCCTTTATGGCCTGGCATGCATGAGCAGATCTGCTGGCCATTTTGCACCCATCCAGCCAATTCTATTCATTAGTTTGTTCAGTATTGGAATCTGTCTAAAGCCCCAAAATATTCTGTTATGACTGCATGAATAAATTATGGGGTTGACCTACTAAAGAATAATAGGCTGTTCACAGTGAATTATCCTCTTGCATGGTACACTTTTCTCAGCAGAAATTTCTGCTTGCCTAGGTGGGTGTCCATGGGCACACCTAGGCACTAAAGTTACCCTAGCTTCTTCCGTGGACAGGATTGCACAAAGTGTCCCGATTCTCCACAATACAGACAGAGCCTTTTGTACCTTCTCCTTCTCCTCTCTGTGGCTGACAACCTACATGAGCCCAACTGCATTGACTGCATTGATGGCCAGAGAGGGAAGTGGTAGGAGGACCTGAGGGTGCAGCAGATGGAGAAAGTTTTTCCATGCAACATTTACCAAGCCTGTGGTCAATCCTGATGGCTAATGGCAATAGATTATGTACAAGAATATTCTTAACGGCATTGGACAGCCCCAGGTAAAGATGACTACAGAGTTCCCGATCCTTCCGCTGAGAACTGATGGCCCAGCTGAGAAACAGCATACTCCTCCACTGGCTTGTGACCCTGCCATAGCCCACAAAGTTTTGCCTCTGCAGTTGATGCCAGGTCCCCCTCAGGTAGGTTAAAGGCCTGTGTCTTGAAGAATGGAGAATACCAAACCAACTCTCTGAGACTCAGTGCTAAATGAGAGTGGCTGCAACTGGAAATAGAGCTTGCATACATTCATGAAATTGGCAAACTTTTGCCATTCACTTGAAAATTTCTCTTGCGGAGGAACCTTGGGTTCCACAGGAGGGGCTGCCACAGCAGGAACAGGACTCTGTCTTTGAATCTCCTGATTGGCGACACGCGGTGTCAATTGATTTACAGCATCTGTCAGGAGACGGACTCATTCATAGAGATCCTCCATGGCAGTTGGTAGTTTTGTTGGCCTGTTGTAATGTAAGGCCTTGATCCATCAACAGTACTCACCAGATACCAGTCCCCCAATCTAACGCCACAGTCTGCAGCTTTAGCAAGCCCCCGCTCAGCCTTGGTAAACTGGCTGCGTCCCCCAGCACATGGTGGTCCCTGGGACATAATGCACTTAAAGGGACGGAGTCTGGGGATGGTGCTCACAGAATATGTGGTTCAGGTTCTACAAGGCAATTCCACAGTATTAAGCCAAGGTCATACTTATTATTATTATTATTAAACAGGATTTATATAGCGCCAACATATTACGCAGCGCTGTACATTAAATAGGGATTGAAAATGGGACAATAACTGTGTAGGGATTTGAAGGCAAAGCACAGGAGCTTAAATTTGATTCTAAGGTGAAATGGAAGCCAGTAGAGAGAACTACAAAGAGATGCAGCGGAAGAGGAGCGGAGGGAAGGATGGATGATGTCAAAAGCAGAGGAAAGATCAAGGAGAAGGAGCAGGGAAAAGTTGCCTTGAGACTTAGCTCTGATGAGGTCATTGGTCACTTTAGTAAGGGCTGTTTCAGTGGAGTGGGCAGCTCTAAAACCAGACTGGAGGGGCGATGAGTCCATCTGATGAGGTACAGAGGGAGTAGGCACAAGCAGAGTCGGGGTCACAGGTAAAAGGTTGGTTCAGGTTGCGTACAAACGAAAGGTCAGGAACAGGCAAGGTCAGCAACAGTAAATAACAAGAAATTCACTCCAGCACAGATAAGCTCAGTTAAATGCTACAACCGGCATGGATCAAAGAGCAGAGCGGCTAGCCCCAGTAGGAGCACAGGAGCACTAATTGGCTCCTGAAATCCCCTTCAGCTGTGCATGGCCTCAGAGTGTGTGCTGGGGATGCGGAGAAAGTACATTTCAGGCTGCACAACCAAAGGGAAGCAGAAGATGCTGCTATTTACTTGCGGCTACAAGTGTCACCGCTAGACAGAATAAATAGTAAGAGATACTGCGAGGGTGCACAGCTCAGGATTGCTGGCCCAATAAGCATCTCCTAACATCATGTTACTAAGTGAGCATCCTTTAAAAAAAGTAAACACTATGCGGCTGTATTGCAGCAAGGAACAAAGTTGGCATGTGAAAGAGGTTCACCGTGTTTGCACAGCTAATAAACCTAAATGCTATGAATGGAAACTAAAACACATTTCAGATGGTTACTATGTTCATGGTGGGCAGGCTGGTTAAAGGTGTCAACTGTATAAATAAAGTAATAGAATTGCATTTTATGTAGCTGCAACACAAATTAACTCCTCAGCCTAACACCATCCTCTCCCAACCCCTTACACTAAAAACCTCCAACTCAGCTTCATACACATTTCATTGTGCACCAGAAACCTCTGCACTGATAGCATGCAGATCCTGCACTAGTAGTATGTAGTGCCAGAGTTTCTGGCACCAGGATAACATGTTTGCTGTCCATTATGACACAAGGCATTGATGAAGTAGCTAAGCCTTTCTTTAGGGGTTTAATTAGAATTACTGATGAAAAAAATAAATAAATATTAATAAATAAAAATAATTACTATCCAAATGTCTACTCTCCAGGCCTCCCCCAACCTTGCTTGTACACATCATTACATCGACAGTTTTAGAAAACAATTAGAATCTGGGCAAATATGAAGAGGAAGCCCCAAATTCACAGCATTTCAGCTTCCTGTACCCCTGCCACTCTATTGATTGGATCCATGAAGAAAGTGGAGGTTTTAGGTTATTGACCAGTCTGCTCAACACTAAAACCAGTCCTTTAAAGGCAGATTCCAGATCACCTACCATTCTATTTTTAAGTTGTGTGGGGAAAGTGTCTCAAACACAGAGAATACATAAAAACTGATGACGTTCCTTGGTAGAAATATAACCCAGAGCTTCAACTTTACAAAGCCACTGTGCAAGCCAATCAACCATTGTGCTTCCCCTTCAGTGTTCATTTGTACTTTTTACAAGGGGTGGGAGGCATCCAAATATTCTATATTTGGCCATATAAAACAAGACGTCTGAATTCTGTTTAATATAGAATTATGATCTTCATTCAGAAGTAGGCCTCTACCACTTGGATCCTTCTCAATCAAGACTTTCCTTATATGGTTGCAGCGGAATGCACAGTTTGATATATAAACACATAATCTGTCACATACCACCGAAATTTGCCCCCATCCCCCTAAAAAATGTCTCCATAGACCCGTCTCTTTCCTCCAATGTTTCATATCCCCAGAAAACTCAGCTAACATAAGTTAAAATAAGGACAGAGTGCATTCTCTTCATCTACTCATTGTGTTTGTTTAATATTTTTTTTGCAGTTTTTTTTTAATTGAAGTGCCGGGGATGGAAAGCAGACCTGCCGAGAGACAGATTAGGATTTGATTAGGCTAATTCTGCCTTTTATCACCTAAATGATGGGTTTGATAGAGAGCTATAGAATTTTTTTATTCCACAGTAGTAGAAAAAGAACCAAATTCTAGGCACAGAGGTACAGTAACAGTTCCTATAAACACTGGACAAAAGCTTTTTTTGCGAGAAAGTGGGCTGCAATTGTGCAGTGCATCTGGATAGTTGGGTTGCTATAGTTCTTTGTACATCTGTGAGCAATCTGCAGACAGGAACAATGGAAAGAGTGGACCTTCCAGGTTCAGACTATAAGTGAGATGGGAAGTCTGCAGTCAATTTTAAATCTTTCACTACCAAAGGAGATTGATAACTAAAAATGATTTCTACTTTTTATATGAAGAGATTCTATCCTTGATTGAACCTCCTCGGATCAGAAAAAAGAAAGCCTCTGCTGAGGATATATGAAGCCGACCATTATTAAAACCAGGAGCCCACCTACAGGCAATATTCCCAGCAACTAATCACCACAGAAACAAAAAATATCCAAATGCCCTTTTTATGTACCTAAGCGTCCCAGGTCCCAAGTCTCTTATCTTCTAGACTGGACACTAGAAAGGGCCTTTAAGTTGCCATCACCATAGCTTGGGTGATATGGACACTTTTTTTTGAATGTCCAGTGGTGGGGTCATCTAACTCTGTAGAAGAGTACTGCGTGATGGCATCACATTGAGGGCACCAGTTAGCTGTACATCATCCAAAGATGATGTCCAGAAAGCTATTCAGAAGAAAGTAGGCTTACATATTTGCCTCCGTTCAGCTTTTTTTAGGGCCCATTTATATTGCAATAAATTAAGGTACAACAGGGGTCGGCAAACTTTTATTGTCACTAGGTCATTTCAGGGGTAGGCAGGAGCACACTAGGGCGGACTCTGAGTCCCGCCCTCCACCAGTGAATGCACCCTGAAGTGAAATCCCTCTCCTCCATATGCATTTCGGAGGAGAGGGATTTCCCTTCAGGGAGCTTTCTCTATTTACCGAAGCCGGCACTGATACTTCAGCGGCCGCGGTAAATAAGGGAGCAACAGCAAGGTGGCGGCACTGGAGCTCCGGCGGCTCCGGCTCCAGTAGTTCCTAGCGCCTAATGCCAGATCTCCCAGGGAGTGTTAGGCTGGAAAGAACTACTTAGTAGGCTGTATCTGGCCTAAAGGCCAGAGTTTGCGACCCCTGGGCTACAATGTGCATGAATTAATTTCCATTGGGAACCATAACATCATAACACAATTGTATTATTAATATTATTATTATTAATAATAATAATTATTATTATTATTATCCTATATACTAAACAAAGGATGTAATTATGCACGGACCCAACCTGCAGTCAGTCAGTGTGCTCTACTCCACTCCGCAGTGGCAAGTGATTGCCATTCTTGGATTTACGATTCTTTTGAGAATCGGGGGTTTACTGGGTATTATTATTAAACAGTATTTATATAGTGCCAACATATTACACAGCACGGTACATTAAATAGGGGTTGCAAAATCCAGTCAGATAAGACAGTGGCACGGAAATGGAAGAGAACTCTGCCTAGAAGAGGTGGGGGAAGTATCACACCATAGGAGGGGGATATGGAATGATTAGAAAGTAGTAAGGGTTTAAGAGACAGAAGAAGATAGCGTAGGTAGGCTAGTTTGAAAAGATGAATTTTGAGGGCTCTTTTAAATGATCAGAAAGTAGACAAGCCGAAAAGGACGGGGAAGACCATTCCAGAGAGTTGGGGCAGCTCTAGAGAAGTCTTGGAGCCGTGCATGTGATGAGTGTTATGGGTGAGGAAGTCACTAGTAGATCATTGGAGGAGCGGAGAGAGCGGCAGGGGGAGTATTTTTCTATCAGGTCAGACAGGTAAGTGGGACAAGAACTGTGGAGAGATTTGAAGGCAAAGCACAGGAGCTTGAATTTTATTCTAAGGTGAAATGGAAGCCAATGAAGAGAACTACAAAGAAAGGCAACAGAAGGGGAGTGGTAGGACGGACGGATAAGTCTGGCTTTAACATTGAATAGATTGTAGTGGAGAAAGTCAGGTTAGTGGAATACCAGAAAGGAGGATGTTACAGTAGTCCAGACGGGAGATTATAAATGATGATTGTATTGGCCACAGCCAGATTGAGGACTTTCCCTTAAAAGTATTGTAGAACAGTTGCAGGGAGATCTTACCATTGGAGTAAAAATAAACTATTGGTTTAACTATAAATAGTGAGTGTCTGGCAGGGGGCTGACCACCTACACCTAAAATATTACGTGTGGCTGGAATCACTCTTCTACCTGAACCTTCAAATGCAACTCCAGACAAAAATATTTCCTAAAATTTTGGAAAGAATAAAAAAAGAACTTTGGATTTTTCCAGGAGGTTTTGACATTTTAAAATGTATTAAATGGGAGGTATATATGACTAGGATCCCTTCCCCCATTTGACTGTGCTGGTGCAAGACTTATGTTGGGCTTCAGTGCTTACCCAGACATCAATCACCTAATCTTACTTTATTGGTCTTCATATATAGACAAGCCACCGATAAAATAAGGCTGGTTGCTGGTTGCCCACATGATTTGGGTAAGCATAGGATAGCATCTGGTGGTAAAAAGAATTCACAGAGAAATAAAGACCCACTTGGCTCACTGGGGCAAGCGGTAAATTGGAATAACAACATGCCAAATCCTAGAAAAATTGTTGTTTAGAGGACTGAGAAAAGCCACTGAGATAATAAAGGGCAAAGTGTTTGCAGTCAGTGAGTCAGGAAAGGACCAGTACAGGTGGTCAGATAAAAAATTTGGTGACAGAAAACAAACAACTTCATGCAAGGTCTCCTTTCACATCACCCATTCCTTTGTCCAAAATTACTTTAATGCAAGACTTCATGAGAAAGCTGAATACCTCAAATCCTCACGAGAAGGACCAATGAGATGCAATTTGCAGAAACACATTTTCTTATTTAATGCAAAACTAATGTTCTACAAAAAAAGGCAAGGTCTATTATTGCAGAAAGGACATGTGATGTCCCTTTTGCAGTAAATCTCACTTACCTGCCTGATTGCAGCTTTCTTTTAAGAAAATGCTGAGCTGCAATTACAGGGTACGATTCCAAGCTCTACTGTGTACTGAATGAACACCACATCATCTCAGCATTGCAAATCTTGATGACATAAGATTAGATTCTGGAAAGAAGAAGAAAGAGAATGGCACCCCCAATGGAACAGGGACAGGTGAGTGTATTTTAATAAATTGTAATCAGCCAGGTAAGGGTATTTTATTGCAGAAGGGACATCACCTGTCCTTCCTGCAATTAAGGACATGCCTGGTCACAGTTTTTATTAGAGTTTAGTTATGCTTTAATGGGATTTCCCCAAGTACCTGAAAAATACGAGTCATTGCATGCATTTAAACATACAGTACATAAAATTCAGAAAATGCATCACTCAACATCTTACATTTTGTTTTCCTTTTAAAGCAGCCACAAGCTAGTAAAGTAAAATAAATAAGCCTGTTCAAAAAGAATGAATCTACTAGATTGTAAGCTCTTCGGGGCAGGGTCCTCTCCTCCTGTATCACTGTCTGTATTAGTGTGTCATTTGCAACTCCTATTTAATGTACAGTGCTGCGTAATATGTTGGTGCTATATAAATCCTGTTTAATAATCATATTAATAATAATGAATGTCCCCTACCAGCATTCCGTGGAGTCAAACTTTTGTTTTGTTTTCTGTGCAGAAGCAGCCACCTCTCTGTAAAGGTTCATTTTGTCCTATACGTCTGCAATCAGCAAAGCTTATGCTACCAAGTTATTGACTTGACTTGAAGTGACTTGAAGTCACCTAGATAATGCTTTCTCCACTTTTTAACATGGGGGAACCCTTGAAATAACTTTCAAGTCTTAGGAAACTTCTACTATAATTACTATATCCACAGCTCACAGCACAAGAGCATTATGGTCAATGGAATGACATTGTTTGCCATTGGAAAGGTTGCCAATCTAGATAGCCAAATTGATCATTGGTGTCAGTGGCAACCGGAGAAGCACAAATTGCTCATTGCTCAAGGAACCCCTAGCAATTTTGGTGGAACCCCGGTTGAGAAATCCTTCCATAATCAGTTGTATTTGTTTCAAACGCTTTTCCTGTGATTACCAACGCAGCAACGAGCGGCTGCAATCGAAGTCTCCGACCACTTGCTTTCTCCTTAAAGTGGCAGTAAGCGGCCCGTAGACTTTCCATCCAAACGAATGCAGTTCCCGTTCATCGATTTTGTTAATGCTACACGGCACTAATCATTACCATAAAAAATCTGATCACCCTTTTTTAATATTCATAGCGTCCTAATCAATTTTTCACCAAAAAATCTTGAATTAAGTAGAAGTAATTTGATTATCCACTGACTGCTTCTTTATAAACAGGCCCCATGTGCAATAAAAAGCTTGCCCGTAAGCAGACGTTCTATTTGTAAATGATCTGGTGCCAAATCGGAGGATCAATTCTTCCCTCTTAAACCTTTGCATGGAATGACGATGCAATATCTTCCCCAATTATTTCGGAGGCCCCTTGCAGGAGTGCAGGAGTTAATTCTGTCTCATGCCTGAAGATGATCATTACACAGGCTTGAAAATGACTCAGAAATCCCCAGGCCCCCACTTTCCTGTGTAACCTGACATCAACCCAGGCCTCTGGTACTGTGCATAGCCCTCCCTGAATCCCAGATCAGCCAGTGTGGAGAGCTGGGCAGGCTTTCAGGTTGTACACAGCTTGCACGTGTACTAGGAGGAGGATGCTGGGGAGTGATGGAAGGAGAAGAGGAGGGAGGAATAGGGGCTTGCTTCAAAATTTTTTTTTTTTTGTAAGAGGAAACAGCCACCAAGCTGAGCTGGAAATTATTAAAAGTCTTGCCTGCTTGCCAGCATGCAAAGGCAAGAGAGAAAGATTGAAGCAGGTTCTATCTCCTTCCTTGGTCATCCAAAACCTTTTCTTTTTCTTGAATGTGCAAGGGTTACACTTTATTCAAGCTGGCCAGGTAAGACTTTTAAATACTGGCTGCATCTGGAGTGGGTGGTTGGGAGCTTTGGAGAGCTGCAAGGAAGTCCTTCTTCATGGAAAGGGTGGAGGATTTGTAGAAACAGCAGGGCTAGGCAAGCTTAGCAAAGGAAATGTACAGATGTAGCTTGCCTTATTGTAGCAATGGATGGGAGATCTATTGAGTGTGAGCATGACATTCATTATTTTGTCTTGGGTTCTTTATAAAAAAAAAAAAAGACCTTTATTGTAGCATGAAAAGTTACTTTGTTTTCTGAAGAGATTGTAACACTTCTGGTAACAGTAACCACATTGTTTAATGCAGTCAATTAATGAAACCCTAGGGTTCCTTTAAGGGGGTTCCTTAAATTGTGGCTTATGGACCTCATGTGTGATAGTGGCTTCATAGTTCCAGGACCACCAGCAGTATGACACTATAGATGTTTTTAGATATCAAAGGGGTTATTCTGACCACCAGTAAAAAGGTAGCTTTATTCCCAACGACCACCAACCTAAATTGGTATTAGCAGAAGTTCCATAAGACATCAAAATTATCTCAGGGGTTCTTCAAGGATTAAAAAGGTTCAAATGGCTATTTAAATGGCCAGTGAGAATAGGGGGGTTACCTTCTGGCTTTCTTATGGTGGGAAGTCTTCCTCTAATTTTACCTTAAATGATGATATCTATGGAGACACCATAGGTTGTTTTCTTGCTCATCAATAGGCTGGACTGGTTTCAGGAGTCCATTTGTCCCTGTTGAATTTTTTGTTTTACAATCCGGAGTCTATAAAAATACAAAATCGGGGCATAGCTAGAATACCAATACCGATGCAAATAAGCAAATCTCTCCAGTAGTATCCATTCATGGCTTTGGTAGATTGGCTGTATATCAAAATATGAGAAATAATGATATGTACCTCCTGTACTCAAAATAACAAAACTGCTGCTTCCTCTTCTACCCTGTATGGAAATGGGAACTAGTTTTCAGTGCCTGATGACTTCACATTCAGAAACATGTTTTGTTTATTTTTTCTTTTTGGTGTACCCTCATTTTTCTAACATGCAATTCCAACTTTTTGTAGGCAGACACTACGTAACGTGTGCTTTCCTTCTAATACTTAACTGCAGGTCATGCAAAAACTGGTCCCATCAAAATGGATCAAAGTTCTGAAATACATAGTCATTGATCTTTGGGATGTGACTGTCGTTGGATATGGGCACAAATAGTACACAATTACATTTCAATAATCCGGTTTCAATAGAGTGAAAATATAATTGCTTGCTTAGGGATATTGTACTTGGCACATTTCCATTGTTCTTTTCACTGATTTATGAAAAATATTTTTAACGTTGAAATTAAAATGGAGAGCATGCACAGGTTAGTTCGGGATACAGCAGATAACACCAGTGATTGCCAGATTTTTTAGAAGAGGTGGAATTTGGCCATAAAGTATAGTGCATGAGATATAGTGTGTTGCCTAATCTATATTGAGCCATAACTATTTATCAATGAGGCTCTGATCACATTCATTGAACAGTTTCAAAACATCAAATGAATATTCTAAAGCTGTGTTGCTCAAACAGGGTTTCATGGAAATTCAGGATTGCTAGGTGGCTAGGGGTTTCTTGAGCTATTTGTTCCTCTTGGGTCAGTTTAAGTGACACCAATGATCATTTTTGCTATCTGTAATGGTGGCATTCTTCCCAATGGCCAACAATATAGGAGACATTCTTCTTCTTTAGGGGTTCATCCATGTTAAATGGTAACAAAGGCTGATCTAATGGCTGGGTCCAAATCTGTTCAATGGGACATTACATGCTCTACCACAAGCAGTTCCGTGCTGTACAGTAACAGACATCAGTATGCCGCGGTACCATTTATTCTGAATGCCACGTTCCAGCAATGTATGGTACTGCAATGCACAATACATACCGGTAAACCATGTGCTGTAGTGCAAAGGTAAAAAAAGGCATGCCTTATCATGGGCATGAAAAGGCAAATCAATTGGCTACCTTACCGCATGCCACAGTACAATGCTGCTTTGGAAATTTCCTGCCTGTTGACCACTGACATGCCACCGAACATAAAAGTTGCAAGCTTTCTGGACCATATGGTCCTTTAGCTAAGGAACTCAGGCAGCTATAAATAAAACATTTACCTCTGTTATCATTAAAACATTGCTAAATTATTTTTTTTTAAATACATAATGTGCACATAGATATGAATTAGTATTTGTGTCATGTAATCCCCTTAATAAAGTTTATTAATGTTTTTTTGCTAGTAAGAAGCATTCTAATAGGAGGAGGAGAGAGCGGTGTGACAGAAAGAGAAGCATACCAGTCTGCTACTAACCAATCACCAGCTAGGGGAGGGAAAAGACCTGTAGCTGCTACTTAACTGCAGCTGGTAAAGATCAGGTCTTCTATCTTCCCATGCAGAATTGTGCTAGGCGAGAGAGCTATATAAATACCAGGAATGAAAAGGCCAAAACAACAAATCCTTTGGTATGTGAAAAAATTCCTATATATGTATTTAGCTTGTTTCCTGATCAATTATAATCTGAAAAATGACCCCATAATTCAGGACACATTTATATTTCTGGTAATTGAAGCTAAATACAAGGATTGCTGTGTTTTTCATTTCTATCATTCATTGCTTTAACAGCCTGAATCATAACTAAAGCCCCAAAAAACTATAAATAATTTACCGGACCTCATTTGCAGAAATATAAATATTTTAACTGGCTGGTATACTCAGCACAAGGCAGCCTTTCCATCTTAATGTGCCCAGTCCCCCCCACAGCTTGTATTCTGTCCAATGTACCGAGCTTGGCCACAGGGAATAGTAGTTGTCCTGGGTTTATGTGACGACTTGGGTATGGACCTATACAGTAATCTCTAGGATAAACATGGAGTTTGTAGATTTGTTTAATATGCAGGTGAATTACAGGGATTAAAAAAACAGTCATTCTGTGATTCATGAATTCTCCAAGTCAGGAAAATAAAACAAGATTACAATGCTTAGTTCTGCCTGGTGTTAATGGTAATCCACTCTTTACTATGTGAGCCGTATCTGAAATAAAAGCATACGTGTGAGCAATATTGCTTCTATGGTTTGCATTACCATAATCATAAACTGTTTATTGCCACTGTTAGTATTAATGTTCTTCTGAGATTTAAGGTTCGTGTTGGGTGTTTAGGGTTAGTGTTGGGTTAGGGATTAGTGTTAGATGTTTAGAATTAGTTTTAGGTGTTTTGGATAAATGTTAAGAGTTTAGGGCTATTGGCAGAGGTTTAGGGCCAATGTTAGAGATTTAGAGGTTTAGGCTTAGTGTTAGGGGTTAAGGGCTAGTTTTAGAGGTTTTGGGAAAGTGTTAAGGGTTTAGGGGTTAGTGTTAGGGGTTAGAGGTTAGTGTTAGGGGTTCAGGGTTAGCTTTAAGGGTTTAGGGGTTTGTGTTAGGGGTTTAGGGTAAGTGTTAAGGGTTTAGGGTTAGTGTTATGGGTTGGGGGTTAATGGTTAGTGTTAGGTGTTTAGAGTAAGTGTAAACGGTTTAGGGTTAGTGTTATGGGTTGGGGGTTAATGGTTAGTGTTAGGGGTTTAGGGTAAGTGTCAAGGGCTTAGGGTTAGTGTTAGGGGTTAAGGGCTGGTGGTAGAGGTTTTGGGAAAGTGTTAAGGGTTTAGGGGTTTGTGTTAGGGGTTAGAGGTTAGTGTTAGGGCTTTAGGGATAGTGTTAAGGGTTTAGGGGTTTGTGTTAGGGGTTTAGGGTAAGTTTTAAGGGCTTAGGGTTAGTGTTATGGGTTAGGGGTTAATGGTTAGTGTTAGGGGTTTAGAGTAAGTGTCAAGGGTTTAGGGTTAGAGTTAGAAGTACACAGTTAATGTTGGAGGTTAAGGGTTTAGAATAAATGTTACTATAAGGTTCTTGTTAGTGTTTAAGGAGTAAGAGGTTCAGGGTTATCTTAGAAGTAGAGAGTTAATGTTAGGGGTTTAGAGTTAGTTTTAGGGGTTTAAAGAAAGTGTTGGAAAGCTAGGGGTCTATGGTTAGTGTTAAGAGTATAGGGCTGTCTTTGGTGTTTAAGTGGTAGAGGTTTGGGGTTGGTGTTCGATTTTAGGGTTAGTTTTAGGGGTTTAGGGTTAGAGTTAGAGATGTGCAGTTATTAGTGGAGGTTCAGGGTTGGCATTAAAGGTTTAGGGTTAGTATTAAGGGTTTAAGGTAACAAATAGGACCTAAGGGATAATGTTAACGGTTAAGTGTAGTGATAAAGGTACATGTCAATGTTAGACATTTAAGGTTAGGCGTTAAGGGAAAGTGCTGGAGGTTTAAAGTTAGTGTTAGGAGTTTAGAAATAGTGTTAGGGATCAATGTTATGGGTTAAGAGTTAGTGTTCTGCATGTGCCTCTGATGACATCATATCACATATTCCAGCAAGGAGTCATGGAGAAACTTAACTGCTCATTGCATTGCTCATTGCTCCATAGCAGCCATTTTCACTTTTTACTCTCCTTATCATAAGTATAGAAAATGCGTGTAATATACTTTTGTATGTAGAGAACATTTGTCATCTTCAAGGGTCAAATTGCAAAGATCTCAGATCTTTACCCTCTACCAATGGTGGCTAAATGCTTAATAACTGTCCCTCAAAATGATCTCTAGGGATTTTGGGTTTGGTTTTGGATGACAGTAGGCAAGGACAAGCACTGAGCCTGTTTTCACAGAAAAGGGAGCCAGAGATGCCCCACTTCTGGGTCCAAAATAGAAGTAGTTGGCCATTTAGTGATGGGGCACAATGGATCACAGAACATCATGGGATTTTTGACCAAGAACTATCTTTTCAGATGAAAATCAAATTTACAGAGCTTCAATTTATCCCTCTTTCTTTCTCTATGTTTCTTCCCTCGCGTTCTATGCTACCTCTCTTTCGCACTGCCCTCTCCTTCCATGTCTCCTCTTTCCTCCCTCTCTCCAGTATGGAGGCGAGCTAAACATTTTCCATGCTCTGTAAAGCTTTTGATTCCCGAGTATGGATGTAACAGCTTCACACAGATTCCAGATTCCTGCCCAGTCTTTGCTTCCAGGCTGATGGTATAAAAGAGACTTTGTCCGGGAATATGATGTCGTGGTGAAACCACTAGATGGAATTTAAAGGGGGATTGCTGAGGGGCAAATGACTTCCATGATTTTCATGGAGGGGGTAACCTTCTAAAATAGAATGATAAAAAGAAAAAAAGCATTTTACATGTTCAAAATCACAGCCTTTTGCAGTGACACACAAAGCGAACCTTCTTTTCCATGGAGTATTGTTTTGGTTTGGCCCAGCCTCATTCTTAAATTTCTCTTGTGTGCTCGGCGTCAATGTCATTTTTCACTGTGTTGGAGTTTTAAATGCCAAGTTCACACAGGGTGTATTGTGACTATCTGCTAACTTTCCCCCTTATCTCAGGGATTTCCTATTCCCAATGTTCCCTTTTTTTCAGTCTTTTTCAGCTTTGTTAATATAAAATGATTTTTAAAAAACATAGTGCCCTTGTGAGCAATACTAGAACGATGATGTATAATCTGCTTATAGTTTACATTCTCTGGTTTCTTTTTACCCCGTCTCAACAAGATAAAGGCATTTTTAAATAAAAGCTTTTTTATTCTGTTATAATACGTTTTTTAGTCACATTAACATCATTACTTGGATTATACGCCTCTTTATGCAGCACAGTTAGATTATGACTGGTGGAAGGCTCCAGGAGAGTACTGTACATAACTTTATGAAAAAAACTATTGTAATACTTTTCTCAAGAGCCCTGAGCTCTGATGCTCCTCCTGGGAGGAATTATGCAAATATAAAATATGCCCTAAAATGTGGATTTTAATCAGGAGAAATGCCATTCACAGGAAGGTTGCATTAGCATTAAGACTACCATTGGCTATGTCTTCATGTAATGCTGAGCCCCTATGATTGAAAGAAGTGAAATACAAAGAGTGAAAGTCTGCTGGGTGTCTTGGGGGGTTGGGGGAGATCTCTCTCTTACTTTGATCAAAACTAAAAGGGGAACTTTAAATATGATCTCTGGGATAGGAATAATAATTACCCCCTAGACAAAATAAAAAAAAAAACAAGTAACAACAAGTAAATGCCTTTATTATTCACCTAAACTCACACTCACAGGCTATTCCATTTCTGAGTCCATGTTACAGAAAAAGGGGTCCTTCTTTGGGTGTCCACATCACTTTCTACAAGACATGGACACTTCTAGTTGGCTGTCCTGTAGTAGGTTTCTCTTAAAATCTGCAGAATTTTTAGCCCTTGGATGGGCATTACCATAATCTGAGATGTTTAAATCAAAATCCTTAAGAGTTTGGAGTACATTTGAGAACCGAAGTGGGGGTTATATATGTTTCTCACACAGTCTAATGGTACATTTTCAGCTCTTACTGTCCTCCTTGTTTTAGAAAAGAAACGTCGTCCTCTTCATGGTTAATTGATGAACTACATCTGTTTACTGCTCAAATTGAAACCAGGCCCCTGTGTCTGAGGAATCGGGGCCAGTGCTAAAACTGATTACTTCCATCACTTCCCGCAGAGAAAGAGACCTTCACTTCCCTCCCAGCTCACCACAACAGCTACTATAAACTCAAGGCTAGATTATTTTTTAAATTCACTTGAAATAAAGCTAAACTACAGTGATTCAAAGTAGCTAATATATTTAAATAATACCCATAACTGGGTATCTGACCTTTTAAGGGTCCAATTTACGGACCCACAAACACTAGGGCTGTAGTATGTCAATTCTTCCTGAAACAAGAACATATGAAAAGCAATGAGCCTTTTTCACACCAATGCTCTGCAGGCTGCATCTTTACTCTGTAGATTCCATTGCATTACAATGCAATGCACCTTTGCACACACAAAGCATATCTTCCTTGCAGTTGGAAGATTTACTTCCTTTACCAGCATCATGATTGGTAATTATTGCTATACAAGCTACAATTAAATAATGCTGATTCCTCGGGTAAGTTTCAGGAAATATTCTCATTGGTTGGCAGTTCTGCCATTAATAGTTAACAGCCAATGGGAATGCCTCCTGATATTAACATTACCAACCAATACCAGTTTTGGGGGTTGGCCCTAGATGCTCACCGTATGTTTTTAGGGCATAATAATTATTTTTTAGGTAGCAGGGTATTCTGGCATGGAAGTGGACCTTCCAAGTAGAAAAATGCATGCCAACTAAAAAGGTTTAAATGAAAGAAAAAATCAGTCTTTACTTCAATGCTTACCCTCCCTCCGACACTGCAAACCCCCTACCCACCATCACCACCATCACCCGCGGAGTTACCGCTTTGCAAACCAACACCAGTCCTCTTGAGGGTTAAAAAGCCCTTTTTCTATCCATTTGCTGAAAGCCCAATTCAACATGGACACAAGCAAAAAGTATAATATATTTAAAGCCACTTAATCTATTGCCAATCAAAGATTCGAAAAGATCAGACAATTTCCCTAAAAAATGCAACATCAAGTGAAAAAATTTCTATGAAAATTAGAGAATCAAAATTACAGTGCCATCCTTGAAAGTCAATTCCAAAGCCCCTGGGCATAGTATTGTCTCCATAATTACTGGGATTAGAAGTAAGTAGGTCAGGGATGACCTATGGGAATGTGGCCCCAATAAAAAAGGTAGTGTAATGTAGGCAACAATGTTTTTAGAGACAGCTAGGGGGTTCTCCCCAGCTATGCTCAGGTGATATGCAATGAATCCAGAATCATCAGGGGTATTCAAACCAGGTTTTCCCAATTGCCTTTCAACTGATTTACAGGAAAATAACATTTACTTGGGACATGTCCCTATAGTTCTTTCTGACCCCCAATATGTGACAATAGCATTTGGGGTTTTCCAATTACCCAAAAAACATATTTTTGAAAAAATTAATTCCTTAATTTCCCCCACCCCTATCTAGTTTCTAATTGCCATGTTACAGTCCGATTCCACAGTGCTTCTGCACAAGACAAGCTTTTTGTACAGTGATTCACCTCACATTTGAGAGGGCTATAGAGGACGGTGCTCAGATCACAACAGTTGGCCTGCATTTTCTGCAAACTCAGATTTGAGGCCATTCACAAAATGAGATTACCAGAGGGATTTAATGGATGGCGTAGCCGACAAAGATGAATGGCAGGGTGAAAGCTAAAGCCACACAGCAGGTCAGCGGCCTCCCGTAAGTACTGTTTTTTTCCTGCATGCTGTAAAAGATTAAATGGGGAAAAATTATTACATTCACTGCACATGCTACAAGGCAGTGCAAAGCGGAAAAAAAATTCACCGATACTTTCCTTTGGCTTAATTTGATTTCTGAGAAATGGATTGAATTGACTATCAGTTTCAAATACAATGAGTGAAATGCGTGAGCTCACCATTGACTTTCAGGGACAGAAATATAAACTGATAATGAGCTGGGGTTGAAACTGATGGTATGGGGAGGGGGAGGAGTTGTTACTTGGTGGGAATTGGGATCCAAAGGGGGTACAAGGGCAGAAACTTATTGGTGGATTGGTGGGGGAACCTGAAGGAGGAGGGAGAGGTATTATTCTGTGCAATGGAAAATTAAAGAGAGAACTGTTTTTTTCTATCCTTAAAAGGCTCAAGTCATTTTTTTGCCCAGCTTTAAAAACCTATTTACATGTTTCCATTTCATTGCTTTGGGTAAGGTATTTGTTATCAAAACCCACATTCCAGGCATTAACCTGTTGCGTTGATTTATCCTAAATAGCACCTCAATATATAAGGATACCCCACCATCTGCCACACATGATTTAGGGATGAAATGCTTTATTAGGTCCAGGAGAATGTAATCAAATTAACTTACTTTATCCTTTGCTCCCTGGGGGTGGTGCAGCTCCTATTCCACCTGATCTTTGGGTTGTGGGTGGGCCGTTGCCCTCCTTCACTGACAACTGGGTATGGTAAGGGATGGCATGATAAGCGATTTTATAGAAGAGGCTGAAGGGAACCTGTCACACAGAAGAAGAGCCTGCAAAAACTGGGGAATATGTTCAGTAGTCTTGCTCTTTACAACCCCTAGACCTAAATGAACATTTAACCTTTGCAGTGCAGGGGTAGCCCCATATTTTTTGTCAGATCTTGGAGTCAGGTTTTAAAGGTTTTTTTTTCTAAAGCTCTTTAGCCTGATGGAATTTATTGATATTAAATGAATTGTCATAGGCAGGGAAATCCAGCCCTGACTAGCATCTGAACCCGTTCTGATATCAAAATTCTACCATATCTGCACAATAGCTTTCAGAAGAACAAGGAGCCAATCAGGCTTTGCTGATGCACATGTTTGGAAGGAGAACATGCTGACAGAAGGATAGAGCTGATAACCTATCAGTGTTCTGTTTTTCCTTATTGGCCCATTGAGCAGGTTGTAGGTAAGCAGGTGACACCACTGTATTTCCTAATTTTTACCTAAGGGCCCCTTCAGACCTGCAGTCTAAAACCATGTAGCTTTCTGCTCCCAGTTACAAAACTGCCTAGGAGAAGCAAAACACACACCACAAGCTACTGCAATGCAAATCTTCAAGCCATGTAGCCAGAAGCGGGATGCCGTGTTTGGGAACTATGCCGTAGCTACATCCTAAAAATATTTCCAAATCTCTCCTATTCACTTGAAGATGTTGAGACCATGGTTGAGCCATCAGTCTGAAATGGCCATAGCAAAGGCCATGAATCACACCTAGTGCTTGACAGAAACAAACTAGCTTGCATATTGTAGGATCTGACTTTGTATTCAGCTTTTTAATTATACATTTGGTGTGAACTCCTACAGGTAATTTGGATCTGGCTAATGCAGTCATGGAAATTTTTATATTCCCCTAAAAACAGAACGAGAACCTTTTTTATATATATTTGGCAGTTGCTGGGAAGGAGTTTTTACACAAATAGAATTTATATACATATTTTTTCCCAGCTTACAAGAGAAATCTTGGCAGGTTCCATGCTGTCATCCTCTCTTATAGTTTCTACTTATTACCGCCTCCGAGACTTCTGCCAAGCTGCACCTCATTTATATAACTCAATGCTTCCTTGTAAGAGACACTCACATAGCTGAGATCTCCTTCAGAGTTCTTGTGCAGCTAATTCAAGAAAATCTAAACGCGCCACATCTAAGCGTTCCATTGAATCTGCATATCAGAGGCATCGGCTCTTAGACATTAAAGAGATCAGCGGTTAATATTCTATCAGATCTAAATTCACAGGAGCTTATGAGAAGATAATGCTGTATGTTGGCCCAGGCCAATTCTGCTTCCGTCTGGTAATTTAATGTTTTAATAAAGAATGGTTACAAATCAGCACTTATCAATATGCATTTTTTTTGGATTGGTCTGAGATGACTATTTAGGATGCTAAAGATGTCTGTTTAGTGACAAGGCATTTAAAGATAAAGTCCATCTTACATATTTAGTCTTGTATGGTTGTACCAGCTTCTCTTCTTGACTGATTTTGCTATCTCCGGTAACACTACACACTGTGAGCTTCTCACATTGTGCATGCAAACTGCAGCACTAATTTCCTAGCTAGATGACATCCAGTATTAACTAGCCCTTGACTGTCCCTGGACCACCACTTTCATTTGTTGGATTTTGTTCTTTTCAGTCTAGATGGCCCAGCATCATGTTGGCACACTATATTGATATGCATGCAAATATAGCTTAGGAATGCCCACTCCTACAGATTGGCATCCACCCATTAGGACATTTTGCACAGTGTGCTGGCACCAAGTGTGTCCTGGAGTCGAAAAAACAGGCAGCAGATGAAGTGGGAAAGCAGGCAGGAGGTGGAGTGCACTGAGCAGGTAGGAGGTAGAATGCAGTGAGCAAGCAGGAGGTGGAGTGGGGGAAGTGGGTAGGAGGTGGAGGGGAATGAGAAGGCGGGAGGCGGTGTGAACTGAGTGGGTAGGAGGTGGAGGAAACTGAGTAGGCAGGAGCTGGAGTGGGTAAAGCGAGTAGGAGGTGGAGTGGACTGAAAAGGCAGGAGGTGGAGTGCACTGAGTGGGAAGCAGGTGGAGCAGACTGAGCAGGCAGGAACTGGAGTGGACTGAGCAAGCAGGAGGTGGAGTGGGGAAAGCGGGTAGGAGGTAGAGTGGACTGGGAAGGCAGGAGGTGGAGTGAACTGAGTGGGAAGGAGGTGGAGCAGACTGAGCAGACAGGAGGTGGAGTGGGGAAAGCAGATAGGAGGTGGGGTGGACTGAGAAGGCAGGAGGTGGAGTGGGGAAAGCGGGTAGGAGGTAGAATGGACTGGGAAGGCAGGAGGTGGAGTGAACTGAGTGGGAAGGATGTGGAGCAGACTGAGCAGGCAGGAGGTGGAGTAGGGAAAGCAGATAGGAGGTGGGGTGGACTGAGAAGGCAGGAGGTGGTGTGAACTGAGCAGACAGGAACTGGAGTGGATTGAGCAGGCAGGAGGTCAAGTGGACTAAGCAGAGGTGGAGTTAAAAGAAAAATCAGACATGAGAGCAGACTGAACAGGCACGAGGTCAAATAACTAGTTGATTTTTCAGTGCTTTTACCTGCAATGATTTTAAATTGGGGACAGGATCTCTTTAGGTACATCATTTTCTGTATTGGTACATGAAGGACACATGCACACTGACCATTGGACTGCATTGGTTTGCCATATGTCTGTGCTGTATTTATATCATTTTTGAATAGGCCCTTTTTAGACCCAGCTTAATTGGGACTTATTAGGAAGCAATGCTCCTACATATCCTACAGGCAGCATTTCATAATATTTCTTCAATGGTACAGTTGTGCACCCATGAAAGTTACAATGCCGCCTGTGATTGGTCTGGTGTCAGCTATGGATCATTTTTAGAACACTGGTGCAAATATTTGTCATTGGTTTGTACTTACCCATACTGCATGGAAAACGAACCAAGGCCACATTACAAATTAAATGCACCAGTGTGTATCGTCTTTGCATTTGCAATAGAGATTCATAATAAAATGACCCACAGCTTGCAAACCAGTACTTTTTAAAAGCCATTATGCATGTGACACAAGCAGGTATTTCATGGTTGCCACCTTGAACCTTTTTTCTTTTTTGTTTATGCACTTTCTCTGGCATAAAAAGAGTTAACATTAAATCAAGCTGGTGGGTAACCCTGCGGCAGTGTTCTCCTGCATGTTCCAACGTGCTGTTCCTCACCTCAAACCGTCTCTCAGCCCCCAAACTGCATGTTTTTTGTGCCAAGTTTCTTAGGCCAGCGCTTTGAAATCACATACAGGCTGTTCCAGGAACCCACAAACACACAGCCAGGAAAGAGCCATTGGTGGCCCATGGAGAAAAATACAGAAGGGCCCCTAACCCTTTCAATGCCATGACAGCATCTCATAAAAGGCTCAGTGGGCACCATGATGTCAGTCTCATTTTACATCTGATTTTATTTTCTTTGTTGTTTTGTTAGAATAGGCTTAACTATTACTTGGCAGAGGGAAGTGATTAGGAGCACAGCTTTGGGACCCTGCTAATAAGTGCTGATAGAAGTGCCATTGTTGGAAAAGGAGGCTTGCAGCTGCAGGCGCACTGTGGCGGTCTGTACTCTGTCACGAGTTGGTATGGGGACAAATAGAGCAAACTCACATGATTAGCTACATGCAAAGATGAGATTACATCTGCAGAGATACCATCCAGTACCGGCCTTGGAAAAGCCGAGGGGGGCTTGTATCACATTTCCTGTTCCTATCTATCTATCTATCTATCTATCTATATATCCCTCTATCTATCTACCTATCTATCTATTCATCTATCTGTTATGAAGCACTAAACCTTTCATCCAACTTTTGTTGAAATAATACCTGACAAACCAACCATGAAGATCCAAGTTTAGGCTACCCTGGTATAGAGTACAAACATTCTGTACCTGTTGCTTTACTTCTTTGTCATCCTTTTTGCCACATGTGCTTTCAGTTTAAAGCTTGTAGGGGGCATTTAAATAAAATGGAAAGGATGCCACACTATATGAAAAATTAAGTTAGTCCTTATAGCCATGAAAAAGAATCATAAGAAACAGCCCCCACAAAAAAGCAGACGGTTAAAGCGTGCCAATTCCATGACAAATTCATCCATTTCTTTAAGTCCCATGTAACACGTATTTGTATTTTCTGTGATGAAAATGCCCTGATGAAGGGGACTGGTGTGCCCCAAAATGTGTTGGCTTTTTTATGATCTTTTTCATGGCAATAAAAACTAACTGAACCTTAGTTAGTCTTTATTTCCTTTAATAGCTGTGCACTCTCTACTTTCACACATTTTGTTTGCAATTCCTAGTCCCTAATGATGAATAAGGAACTTCCTGACTTTAGAAGAAAGAAAGACTTGACCAACTGAGATTCAGTCCTCTTTCTACACCTTGCTCCCTATGACATCAAGTGTTCTTGCAAAAATTGTCTTGTTTCACTGTCACCCAGCTCATCCTGTGTAATGAAGCCAGCACTGAAGAATGTGTATGTAGACAGGAAATGGAGGCAAAATGGTGAAGGAGATCAGGAACACTGGAATGACAAACATCTGCATGCATTTTTCTTAAGGGTAATATCTGTAACAGTTGCATAATTAGTCCCAAAATTACACCCCACCCCGCATGATTAGCATTAAAATAAGGTATATAAATATGTCATCTGTTATTCTTTTTCAAAGTGTGGCTATTGTATTCAACATACATGATCTAAATAATCTACAAATGTAACACTGTACATCTTGTACATAATTTATATTATCTAGCCATAGGAGAGCAGTCCTTAACCATTGCTTTATATGTTTAATTTTTGTGACAACCCAGTTATTTGTTTTGTGATTATTTGGAATGTTGTCACTTCTATTACCATCTGTTCAAATGTTGCTTTTCCTAGACTATCCTTGGAAATGCAACCATAAGACCACTGTCTTGTTGGAGCTTTGTAGTGGCTATTAAATCTTAGGCTACAGTGCATTGAAAATGCTGTTTTTGTGTCCTTCGAGTAGGAAAATGGTATGAGCTTACTAATGTACATGTACTTACTAATGTAATGTGTCAGCACTGGATGACACGGATATAAGTGTCTCTCGAGGGGTTTAATTTACTAACATCCAAAGTGGCCATTAAGGGTGGGAAGATTCGTTGTACGTCAGTTATGATCTCAATCGCTCTACTCCAGGGTCGCCTGTCCATTAGGAGTCACTTTAATATTATAGATTTTATCCATAGCTCACAAGCTAATTGGCCATTTTATCATGAAACAACCTAATGAGTAGGACTCATTGACTTGGAAATTGTTAAGTCTTCTGAATGTTGGCTGTTGTTGGCAAGTCAGTCTTTCCGTAGAACGATTAAGAGTAGAAGTTTAATCTGCTTATAATTGGCCTTCCCTGATACCTCATCAACATAAATCCTGAAAAATACAATTTTTAAACCAAAATCTTTCAGTTTTCATTACTTACCTATTTTTAGACTCCTTTGGCTTATGGGGGCTATGGCTGATGGGAAAGGCCAAGGGGTTTTTCTATATAGTTTACAGAAACATCAAAGCAACCTGCCTTAGAATACCTCTCAATAGCCCCCAAACCAGATGCAAGCAGTGGGTGGCTCTTGGAAAGGAGATATGCAAATAATAAAAATGCCTTGATGGGTGCATGTTAGATGGAAAGAATGGTTGGCATGGTGTCAGTGGTTAGCACTCTGGTCTTTGCAGTGCTGGGTCCCAGGTTTGAATCTCGGCCAGGCCACTATCTGCATGGAGTTTGCACATTCTCCCAGTGCATGCATATGTTTCCCCCAAGCAATCCAGTTTCCTCCCACTTTCCAAAAATATGCAGTTCAGTTAATTGGCTTCCTCCCAAAATTTACCATAGACTGTGATATTGACATATGACTATGATGGGGACATTAGATTGTGAAGGTAAGCTGTCTGGGGCCTTTACAGTGGAAGTGAAATACAGCCACCATTTTAATGTAGACTTATTAAGATTGCAAATTCCTTGAGGCCTCTTACCAAACAGTTGTTACAACAAGTGTTTAAGGATATGCTGAATCAAGTTGCAAATACCAGATATTGAATTTGAAAGCATCAGTATTGTAAGCATCAGTATACGTGGATCCAGCGACCAATATAGCTGATATGAGATTATACTTTTAATTTATCTGAATAGAAGATGACCTATGATTCCATGGTATGAGTTATAGCACTTTGGACTTCACTCTTCCATATTTCATTGTCTGTAGTGTTATGAGAACTTGTATCAAGTCATAGACAAAGCAGTACAACTCTCTGTAGTAAGCAGCCCTAAAACCAGTAATCAGTGCAAGCTTGACTATGGGTTCCATCAACTCCCTTCTTCCAGGCACAAAGAACGGCAGAAATTACAGATGTACACCATGAATTTGTGTCAAGTTTAGAGCAGGTGAACAAGGGTGATCACCTGACAGGCACACTCGTATTTTGCTCCACAGCGGAACAGGCAGAAAGCAGGCAGGCATTTACCTGTTTCGCCAGCAAGTGGACCAAAGTGAATACAAAACAGACATACTCAGACATGTTTCACTCCTAATTGGCCCAAAGTGATTACAGAACAGGAAGACTTTGATGGATGTGTTTCAGCCCCTAGTAGTCTAAAGTGATCACATACCAGACATATTCTAGTGATTATTTGTGTGCTTGTTCATCGATCACCTTAGTTCACCTGGGACAAATATAGTTTTGAGCTTGATATGGATTCATAGTTTGTGACCTTTTATTCTCTCTGCATGAAAGTCAAAAAGAGTTTAAAACCAGACTTTAGTGAATACAGAAAGCAAACTCCTGGCAACCAGTTCCATACACAGAAAACATAGAAGTTCACTGTTTTACCTACCAGGAGTTATATTTTTCTTCCCATCCAGTTCAGAGAATTACACAGCACAGCTCTGTCTGGCGGGGAAGTAGAACTGATTTTATTTACTGCTGTTTCACATTTAATGACAGGTCTCTTACCCAACTCAACCTTAAAAGTGAAAGGAGAAGTAGCATACTGATGAGCTCATGTCCCTCTCAGTTTGCCCTATCCTTGGACCTTGTATTGAAGCTCGCCAGCGTTCATTTACACCATAAGTGGCCCTTTTTTATTTATTTTAAGCTATGATGTTATTAACCTGATTAAACCTTAAGCTTCTTTACTTGTTTTTTTAAGAATAATTGAATACAGGATGTTTGCAACATTTAGTATAATGTAGAGATCACACAAAAGATTAAAATTGAACATTAGCCTTCCTTCAGTCTTGCATAGATGTACCAGCTCCTCTTAGACTGCAATTGCTTACTCTGATTCCACTGCACACTCTAAGCTTCCCATGATGTACATTAGATGCTGCATCAAATCAGATAGAGCCTGTCTCATTTCCTGGCAGGAGGACTCCCATAATCATCTAACCCCTCCTTCCCCAATCTTACTGTGCCTGACCCACCCTTTCACCCTTTTCTTTGAACACCCACTCTTTCAGACAGAGATTTGCCCATCAGGAAGTTTTGCAGAACTCTTCCAAAGAGCCTGCATGCTGCTTGCATTGACAGGGGAACTAGGACAGGGTGGTGTGATGTTTTCAGGAAGCTATGTACAATTTCAACTTTCAAATTTGTTTTGAAACTTTGGCAACTAGGCACCATGCAATGGGGAATATATATTAATTCTGCTGCACAGCAAGGCTGTGAAAAATTATAACAGATGTATTATAGTAAGGATGCACTAATGTATTCCACCTGTAACAGTTTGAAGTAGTATTGGGACTGAAAAAAAAAACCTGACTCTTTCCACATTTTAGGAAACCTCCATCTCATCTTGGAGGTCTATGGAGGATCAATCACTGCCATTGAAAACACAGGACCTGGCAGATTCTCCACCAGAAAATGCTTGGTGAATGTCAGATTCACTGACCTTGATGAATGTATGTCTCATCTGTGGTAATTGTGTCAGACCTATTCAAATGTAGCTCAGTCGGCTGCTCAAAATTGCAGACATGAGGGTCACAAATATACATAAAATCTGATCCATAGACTTTGCAACAGGCAGTCTGATTTGTGTCCCAATCATCCAATAATCTCTGGTTATTGTGCCAGGTACCCCACATTTTATCAATCCTACTTAATCATCTCTTATTTTTGTACAGAATTTGTTTTTATAGGGTAATAATTTATTTACCGGGGACTTTTAGAAGCTAATGATTTCTCAGCATGTATCAATTTTATTGTGATGGCCTTTCTAGTTCAGAATAAATGTTCTCTAAATCATAGTAGAATGTTGCATGACTGATAGATTTGTCACTGCTTGAAATGGATTTTAAACCAGCCACTACAGCCTATTAATAAACTATTACATAAATAGCAGTAGACAAATACACTGTACGCAAAATAAACAAAAGAGTATTGCCAGGAGAGGGTCTTTGGGTGTCACCTAATCAAGATCTTACATTAAGCGCCGTTCCGTCATCAGCCAAACACCTACTGGCTAATGAATGGTACTGAATTATGTATATGTACAATGACTTCTATGAAGGGTCCAACCCCCTAGAGTCATCAACAATACACCAAATGACAACCATCCGATGGACAATCATCGACAATTAAAGCCTTCCACAGACCACCAAACCTGTCAAGCTGACATAAAGAGAAAATCTCCATCTTGATATGTAGATGAGAGTGGGTATGATGCCAAAATTCACTCTTTAGTCAACCTTTCTAAAATTACTTTCCAGTAGCACTCTGTCCCTAAACCAGTTACTCCTCCAGCTATCTGACCAACGATTGCCGGTCAGGTAAGACTTCCTATTCCAGGACCACATTTGATTAAATTGTTCTATACATGTATGTGTAGATCAGCTGAGGAGTGCCTATTTAGGCGCTCTCTTGCACTTCTTGACCCATATATGTAGTGGTGGACTAAAGGGTCCCTATTCAAGAAGAAAACCCAGACCCTACCAAATGACTTACTGCCTAAAGGCAAACACCCAAATCCTTGTGCGTAGAGGAAAAGATGAAAAGTATATTTTACAACACCATAAACTCTCTCTTGGTTAAACTGCGGTCATACAGTGGACACCTTCATTACCTTATTTCCCGTCCAAATGGTTTCCAGTGTGCTGGTAAGGCAAGAAGAGATAAAAATTGACAATAAGATAGAGCCTGATACCACTTGCACATAAGAAACCAGGAATACAGTTAGGTCTTCATGAAGAACAGCTCCTACTTCTCACCTGCCTGCAAAGTAAGCGATATCCAGGAGGACCCACAAAGTCCCGGAGATCCTTGAACAGGGAGACAGTGGTTTAAGAGTTTGAAACATTCACTCCTATTGCCTCTTGCACAAAATGTAGGACCATGACCAAAGGACATGCCATTTTTCTATGCAGTTCACTGTTCTTTACAATTTGCTGTTAAATAACATTGACAGAACTAGTTTGTTTCTTAATATTGCTGAATGTGTGATGATAATGGTGCTCAGTCAGCTCATGGAACCCTTGTATCACATCCTCTTCCACTGTTGAGGTCATGTCAGTAGGAAGCCTGTTTGCAGAATGGAGACATACGAGGGTCTTGAGGGAGGAAACTGGAATGGGGGGAAGGATTTCCAGGAAAAAGTACAGTAAAAGCCTCTCCCTCTGGTTTGTCAATTATTCCCTACATGCAGCACAGGCTCGCCAACTCAGTCTGCTTTTTTTTTTCCTTCTTTGCAGTTCTGTAGGATCCTCAATGCCTCAGTCAAACTCTGTGCAGCGAGACAGGACATAACCACAGCAAACTGAAGAGTAACAAGGGGGAAAGAGACTTCTGAGTGTCATTTCACTTACCATACTGGAATATACCTGGATGCCTTCACGCCAAAGACGCATGACCAAGAAATCAGCTACTTTACCTAAGTTGCAGCTTGGAATGTCCTGCGGCTTTGGATAGCCATCTAAAAACACCTGCAACCAACTAACTTTTTTTTTTTATAAAGAGTCAATTCAAGCCTGTAAATCCAAGGAGATGTATTGCACTGCTGTCCAGATCCATAGGACAGACAACTCCAGAAAATCTAGACAGTGCCTATAGGAGAAGACCTTTTGTCTAGATGGGTCCTCAGTGGGGACGTTGATGTTACCTATCTGGATTATCAGTCTGCACGATGCCATTGAGGTATTTCCTGGAAACAGCACACAGTAATTAAATTCCAGCTAACTCACGGAGGATCATTATGTTTGCTTCAGTGTTCAGACGAAATAATAGTTGAGTATTGTGAGTCATTGCCTGCTGACAAGCAGTAACACTGAAGCAAGACAAACACTCTCTCGAGAAAGGTAAATACTTCTGTTTATGCATAAATAGGAGATACAAAAGATAAATAGAACAAAAGTTTGTGTAATAGCAATTTTATGGAAAGTAGCAGTGGCTTAGTAATGGGCTAGTTATTTATTAGTGACCTCACTTCAGACTTATAGAGTGAGGCAGTAGTAGGAGAAACATGTATCAGAGGCACAGCAACAAGAGTAGTGGATGTTGCATTTGGTGGGTAGGTCCTAAGCCTTGGGATGCTCAGCTTTGGTCCATATTCAAGAATTTTTGTCTCTTCTTATTACAAAGAATAGTAAGGATATACTGAAGTAAATGTGAGACCTCAAAACCATAGACTACTACAATTCAAGATAAGGTATTCTGCCTATACATTTAACAGTTCATCAATATCCTTTTGTTTATGTACCCCATGGGCTTTTTCGGATGTGCTTAGTGGGTGGTTATGAAACACTGATGGCACTGATTTGCTGTCCTTTTCCCTGCTGTGTGGAGAGTGGCACTGATGGACTGTATGATGCCAGCAGAGGGGAGATTACTGGCACATTGTGTGTGTCAACACAGCTGCCCGTACGCCCATACTCCAGCTTTGTAAATGCACACAGTGGGTTGGCAACACCACCGCTGCATAAAAATTAGTAGGAAAGGGTTTTCAGTTTACTACAAGAAGTCCTGTGACTAGCATTACCTCTAGTTAAAAGTTAGTAGATCAAAACTTTCTTCATATAATAGTTTTATAAATTGCTATGGTTGTTGTAATTTGCATGACAGTTGTGTATATATGTTGTGTATATATAGTAGTGTATATATAACCTATCAAGGTTAAAGGTTGAATGGTTTTGGCTCCCAACAACAGTGCCATGCAATTGCACTTTCATCTCTTTGGACACTCAACAAGGAAGATGGTTGGTAAGAAAATATGGCAGAGAAACCAACTATCCACGAAGAAAGTCCTCCTCCAGGTTCTGTCCAGTGCTAGTATTATAACCAAAATCTTTGGCATTTGATCATGTGATCTCTTCTAAAGGGGGGATTGGAGTTTAGATTGGCTGATCTTCCCCTTATGCTAGGATCAAGTGACCAGCTACCTTAAGAGAAGCTTTATTTCAGCACAATTGTTCAGATAGTTTAAGAACTATTCTGGCCTAAAGGGTCACTCCACTGATATGTTGGATACAAATGAAACCTAGGGAGCTAAGTCAACCACAGGCTTTTTATATATCTTGTATTGTCCAATTGCAATATCTCCATGCAATAATCCCTGACTCTTTTCCTGTTCACCTGGAAATTATGGGTGTTACGACGCACTCTTGTAGGCCCCGGATCACATTCTCAATAATATAAAACAAATAAAGTCCAAAAGGTATGGCGAAAACTCCTCATCATAATCACAGCAGGTAAACAGACCTAGGAACTTACTGCAAAGATACCACCCATAGTGTTCTCGAAAAATAAATAGTCTAGTTTTTGAGTTCTTACTAGACAATGACTCCTCTGTTGCATGTAATAAATTCACTTGGCAATCTTTTAGCATATCAGTCCACCTTATGAATCTCTATTGAGGTCTCTAGTGGTAAAATAATGTAAGAGTTGCATTCCCTTACCACAATGTTTTCCCATCATTCCCAAGGGCTGGCAATTGTCCGGTACCCATAGACATTGGATGGTTGTGGTCTGATTTTGCACAAACCAGCAGGATTAGGCCACAGTAGGTGTTTCCACAGGGTACCACAGACCTCATCAGGCAGCATCATTGGGAATAAAACCAAGTTTTAATTGAATTTGTAGCCAATCATAAATGTGTGCAAATCTCGCAACTAAATTGATGTGGTCAGGAACGCCAGAAATAAAAAACTAAATACAAGCTTTAAATTTCGACTCAGTGTTGCCTTCTTTTGTTCTGCAGCACAGCAAGGACAGAGCCTTAGATACTCTTAGCCTGTAAGAAAAAGTCTATAATTTTCAACAACTTGTATTTGATTAGCTTTCAGAGGTTCCAGATGGTATTAATGTGTAGGTTTGAGAGTATGAACAAATGGTTGGAACATCCATCAAGGCCAGATCTCAGTTTTCAGGAAGAACACAAAGACCTAGGACAATATCAAGTTATATTGCAAAAAGGTGTCAGGTGATTATTTAAAAAAAAAATCCCTGTGGCTTTGGCTGTGCTTGGAAAAATACACATGGGAGAGACAATAAGGACAAAATAAAAATGTAGATGAGACTGTATAAAAACATGAAAAAGAATAGCAAAAATAGTATAGTTTATAGACTGTTATGCCTATAATATGCTGTACTAAATGTTCTTTCTCTCATTCTACCTATAAACAAATCCTACCTCTAATCCCAACACGCTTCTATCATCCCTTTTACAAACACTTAAACTTACCTTCCTTACAAACTCTTTCTGTAACCCAATCAATAACTTTACCGGTAACATTCTATACAGCCCTCCTAAAGTCACCTTAATTGGTGGCCAGTGGAATAATGCCTTTGGAGTGCCATCTAGAATAGCATCTTTATAGACAACTAAAAATTTCTTTAGAGCCACGTAGCTGGTTCTTCCAAGTAATGTTGATCCAGGCTCCTATGTAGGCAGCATTAAATTGGAGGTCAGTCAGCCACAGTTAAGGGAACTTTTTGAAACCCTATCACAAACTCTCCCTGTAACCCAGGGAAAATGACCCTCCTAAAAAAGAAGAAGTTGGTATAACCTCAAAAGTGTTGAGTTATGTATAATTGTGCATGGTTTTAAAAGGGGATGTCCAACAAGCTCACATGGGTGTGATGGTCAGGTGTCCTGTACACACACTCTTGGCAATACAAAAGTGTATCTTAATCTATAGCACAAATTGAAGATATCTTCATATTTTCACCAGGGTTGGCCTTACTTGTACATTTTATACTGAAAGACTTGTTTTTCTGAAGGTGACTATATTTGCCATTCTTACCTGTAGGGCTTTTCTCAACCAAGGATTCACGGAACCTAAGGGTTCCTCCAAATGATGCTAAAAGTTCCATGAGCAATTTGCTCCACTCAGGTTAGATTAAGTGATATCAATGATGTTTATGGTTACCAGTAGGCTGACATTCATCCCAATGACCAGCAATGTAAGAGACATTCTTACCCCTGACCACCACTAATTTACTGTGAGCTTTGGATAGTAATTATAGAAGGGGTTCCCTAAAGACCTGAAAGTTTTTTCAAGGGTTCCCCCATGGTAAAAAGCTTGAGAAAGTCTGCACTAGGGGAACTCAGAGCTGAGCAGATCTAAACAAGGATAGAAACATTATTACCTTCCATAGTTCAACAGGAGCATAAAGCCTAACATGAGCATAAAGCACTGAGCATATGAGGAAAAAGTAAATTACTTTACAAACTTTCATGGGTGTCCTTGATGCCATTGTAGAGTCTCTTCTTTACTTTTTGTTTCTGTGACAGATTTACAGAAGTACAGAAAAAAGGGACTAACCATTGTTCCATTTTATTGACCTTTTTGAAGTCAAGTTCCCAAATGGAGGTTCTTTGCTTTCCCTACTCTGTCTAAAAACATTTAGAGTTGGGACATAACCCAAAAAAACAACAATATCATGCTTTATTAGACTAGGGTTGTTCTATATCTAGAAGAAAACTGGAATACCCCTGCATGTATAAATAACCCTGTAGGTATTTTCTAAAAGACCATTCCTTAATAGCTCAGAAAGATATATATAGAGACACAAACAAACAAATATTATGTGCTGGTGCAGAGAGCAGAGGTGTTTGGAGGGACCCAACCGCTACAAAAAACTAAAAGAAAGGGTGGAAACAAGACCAGTCACTCTGCACAAAAAGAATGCAACAATGACTGGTCTTTGTTACAGGAAGCAGCAGAACAAAGGTAAATGTTCACACTGTACGGATCTGGAACAAATACACAAAGTACATCAAGACTGAATAAAAATGCCTCTTATTTTTATTCATTTTTTATTATTCCAAGTATCATTTTTCACATAATTATAATCACTTATGCTTGAAATCCCAGGGACACCAATCTTATCCTTTCTTTCAGTATGTTTTATGAGGTATTGCCACCTAATCAGCGGATTCCATTGTATCCACTCAGGATTTATATGACACCCTTTAATTCTGTTTTCTGTTGATAATAAATGTATTTGTGTAGCAAAATGCCCCTTTCTCTGTTTTTATACTCAGATATAAAGGAAATGGATCTTATTGAAGAGATATCTCACATTGGCAGGATACTGATAAAATGACCCATTAAGCTTCAGTTATAATAGGAAAGTGTATTAGTGTAAGTTTATTTTCAGTTGACACAGATTTTGAGTTATTATTGCAGCATTTATTTTTGGTGTGTCTTCAAAGTTTTTTTGTAAGGCTTGGCCTTCCCTAATTTTGTAATTGTAGAGATCTGTTCATCAGCCAATGGAGGATGGCTAAATAATCAACTGCAATGAAGCTGCTTAAAGTTGAAGTTTAGAAGAACAATTACATATTTGATGCAGTTCCTCAATAGAATGAACATGGACAATTCTGTTTTTATGAGTATCCATGTTGCAAAGTTTTATTACCAATTCATCCTGCCACTAGATCTGTTTTTTCCATTTCCTTTAACAGGATGAGCTGGTCGGCAAAAATATGTGCATTTATTGTGTTTGCTACTTCCCTTGACCTAAAGCTAACATATCTATATTTTGACCTCTTTCGAGCTTGCTGTCAAAAAGTGCTGTTGCTCCCATTTGCTTTTATTCAACTACTATGTGGTTTTTCAGTGTGTCATTTGCAGCATTTGACAAATACTTTGCAGTGCAATTGAGTTTGTATAAGTTCAGTTGAGGTTAAGATATCCAAACTAACATCCAGTGCAGCTTTAGCTATATGCAAAGTCATTTGGAAGCATGGTTAAGCCTGCAGTAGAATGCTATAGTCAACTGCAAGTCTGAAATGACCCTTACTGAAACCCAATGGTTACCGTTTTCTCTGTTTCTACCAATGGCCATCACATATTTGGTGGGGGGGAGCAGGTGGTTTATTTAGGTGAGGGGAAGGGGCAAACTTAATAACTGCATTTGTGTTTGAAAAGTCAAAAATACAACCCTAAAGGGAACAATACTACTCTGGCATGGAAATGTGGAGGTTGGGATTTGTTCAGCCTTTTATACCAACTACTTATAGCTAAACCATTTCATGTTCTTATTTTCCAGGGAAATGCCCTGAACTATTAAGGAACACCAAAGCAAGAACATTTACAACCCTCCTTGTTGTGAGAAAAGCAATTTGGTTTAAAAGCCCCATTTTTACTCCTATGGTTATCCTCATGTGAGTTTGACAGATGGAGTCCCTCTGTAAATCAACAACTTGGCTGCGGGATGAGCTGGACTCTCCTGCTCAGAATGTTCGTATTCTGGACTGTCGTAGCCGGGAACTTTATGACTCTTCTCATGTAGAGAAGGCTCTCCATGTGGCACTGCCTGGCCTGATGCTTCGAAGACTACGCAAAGGAAACCTTACTGCCCACTCCCTTCTCCCAGGATCTCCTCCAGCATCAAGAGGAGTGGCTCTTCTGTATGATGAGTGCACCTCCAGCTTCCCAACACGTGTTGGGGTTCAGTCAGAAGAACAGGAATCGATTCTTGTGACTCTGCTACAGAAGCTTAGAAAGGAAGGGTGCCAAGCCTACTACTTGCAAGGTAAATTACATCTTTAAAATTTTTAAAAAGTTCATTGAAATATTTTTGCTGCAAGAAAACAAAATCAAAACAATTTCATTTTTAAAGTTGATGTTGGTATAAATGAGATCATTATCTGTTTTTGGAAAGTCTCAATACTTTTAGCTCAGGATCCTGTGAATGCTAACTCTTTGAATGTCAGGAAAGTTCCCCTTTTTTCATATGTGCAGTTTAAATTAAAAATTTGCATGATCATGTTGCTCATGATCATGAAGATCTTTTGGTCAGGCAACTGGGGTAACAAAGCATCTTAAATAGTATTGTTCATGCAGAATAATGAGTCCAGGCTGAATTAAGAACAGAACAGATTAAACTGTAATTTTGGATGTTTCCTTGGAAAACAAAAAGCATTCCATTCTCAAGCTTCCATTCCAAAGCTACGTACATACGTCAAATTTTTCTCGCCTGATAATCGGCATCGGACAGATATCGGGCGAGGATCTGGCGTGTGTACAGCCCAGGTCGTTCATCGTCCGTGGATCCGTCCTGGCGGATCCACGGACAATGAACGATGAGCGATCCTAATGCAAGGGAAGGGGGAGAGCGCACAGCAGGGTGCCGCTCCGTCGCTCTCCCCCTCCCCTCTCCATAGAGCAGAACGGTGCTGTATGTACAGCACTCGTTCATGGATCTTGCGGTTGTTATCATTGGAAAGGATCGTGGAAGATCCTTTCCAACGACAAGAATTGCACGTGTGTATGCGGCTTAACTTTCTTCCTGCTCTCTTATTTCTTGGGGGGGCAGGGCAATCACCCTGCATTTCCCCACCGGGGTAATTTAGGTCCAATGTTTGCTGCAGAAATCACTCCTACTTACAATCAGAAAACCACAGACCATGGCCATACAGCCTAATATGAACATTGTCTGGTAATTTTTCTTGCAGTTTTCCTAGATTCTGGACATTTGCACACACCTTTATTGTTTAGTGATAAATACAGCCCAGGTTGCAAGTCTTGTTTTGCTAAAAGAGATAAAACAAGCAATAAATGTAATTTAACCTGTGTATACTTGTTTAATTGCAATCCATTTATCAAAATTGCATAGAAACTATAATTTTAATGAAAGTGATTTTAATAATGTTTCATGATATATGTTTTTCTCATAGCCTGTTCAAATCATAAATACATTTTATGCAAAAGTATATATTGTAGATATTATACTATAGGAACCGAAAGAGGGCATCAAAAATGTCGTAAATTCACCAGAACAAGAATAGAGGGGGGAACATTTTTCTTGCACAATTGCAGAAAGAGAAACTACATTACAGCACTGATATCCCACAAAAAAACTTTTGGAAAACTGTTCCACACTCAAATCCTTAAAAAAAACTTTTTGCATTAAGATGCCTGCTTAAGTTTTACAACTTGGTTTTCTGCCTCCTCTACACCCAGCTACTTATATGGGTTACTTTTAAAACACAGTTTGGTTTTAATGAGCTGGATTAAAAAGCATGGGTAAGTATATTCAGTGCCTGGGGTTCATAGAAAGGGATGGTATGTATCCCATTAACCAGCTTTACTCAGCATTTTCATATGGAATCTGCTGACCCCATTTTGTACCTGCCAAAATGTTCCCCAGTGGTTACAGACAATATGGCTTGCAATTTTTAGGGACAAAGAGTGGGGTCAAGTGCTTTGCTGCCTGTGTCATCTAATTTACCTTCCTCTGATTTTCTAAAAGGACAGTTGATATCCACAATCATAATTAAAGCATAGTTAGCAATACCAGAACTTTGGTGTATGAGGCCTCTCCCATGCAATATTGCTATTGTCCCCATTCACCACAGCATGCATATTTTTCATATCCAAGGGCCTAAATGCATGATTCTGCTCTAAAAATAGATAAGGGGTACACAGTCTTGGGAATACCGTTAGGTGGTGCCTTCAGAGGAAGCCCATCCATAAATAATAAAAGGATCCCTCTTGCATTCTGTATCTAGGACAAGGTTTTACCCTACTGAATATTTTTTCTTTTTTGTTTGTGTGATTATAAGTGTAAAGCACTTACCTTGAATTATGTCCTCCCATTTTCCTGTCAAGTCTCTAACATCCACACTAGATAATTGCAGTACAAAGCAAACACAAAAAGCATTTATTGAAGCTTCCTGCCAATGATCAGACCTTCACTTGAGACTTATGAGAACACCGGCTATTTATAGCAGATCCTAAAATCAGCCGTCACAAGTTCACTTATTGCTTTTGTTGCCTGGATCAAAGTGTGTTGTAAAACATCGTGTTTAATTTTGCAGTTACTAGAAATGATCCAATAAATGAACAACATTCTGTGACTCTGCTATCATTTGGGGAGTAGGGTCAAGTAAGTCCATTCACTAAAAAGTATTTGTTTTATGTCTTTTTTTTGGCAGTACGGTATTTTTTCTTCCAATATGTTAGGACGAAAACTGGAACAAATGCTGTTCCTGGCCTTGATCCACATCTGATCAATCAAGCCTTACTATAATAATATTTGGACAAAAGAGAGAGCAACTAGAGAATGATTGAAACAAAGAAGATTTCCCAAATGTACATATTTAAAACTTATATTCCACTCAGTCTATTTAGAAATGAGCAAGGGGGTAGTTGTGGGTTGTTGTAGTGTGGTGGTGACTTGTGGAGCAAAGGGTTGTTTCTTTGACCTCTTAGAAAAGTTAAAAAAGCATTGTGTGGCCAGTTTGGGTTTTCCTCATCCCATGGTAATATGGCCTCATGCTTTCCTCAGTGTGTTCCTGTATGTAGAGGAAGTGGATTTCTAGCTATCTTGATGGCCTTTGCCATTGAATAGACACCAGTGAATATGTTTCATAAAATCAATTGTGTGAACTACCCTAGCTCATGTCACACCATAAAAATATCTGTCTAATCTAATGCAAGCAATTACGAGGACAATTGTAAAAAGCCGAAAGTGAGACTGAGTGTGCAGAATAGGTTTAGGTTTTGGGAGAAGCAGACCAGGTTTGACCAGATCTGGTGACTTTCTTGGATGAGCAACAGTTATATGTCCTCCAGCAAGGCCTTGGCCGAGATCTGGAGTTTACTTCATTAACTGGAGATACACTAGCAGAATGGCGATGAGCCCATAGACTAGAAAGAACGTTTTCCAAGTAGGACTGAAGGGGTGTATCATTGGAACATGTGGTGTGCATCTGCTGCTGTCATTTACTGCTAAGGAAAAGCATCTAAAATGCTGGTAAGATGATTTTACTCTGCCATTGTATAACTCTTACCAAATACAAAAGTCTCACTCTCCCTTGCCTCCGACTACATATACAGGTGTTCTGTCCCAGGGAGACAAAATCACGGATGCTCTAAATTAGAAAGTTATTGGCAGTTTTTTTGAAAAAGAGATATTTTTATCTTTTTTTGTTTACGTCCCTTCCCCTATAGGTCCATGGCTAGTGCAGCAGAAATAATGTGCTTTCATATGTGGTGCTTTCTGGGATACCCAAGTTTTTTCTTGGGCACTTGTCACCAAAGAAGGTTGCCTTCTATGGCAACTTTTACAAAACTCCCAGCCACATCGCTGTTTATGTGCAAGATTTTTGGTAGGTCATCACGGAGACCTGCAGATTCGAGAAAGAAAAATGGCGACCTACGGAAAAAAGTGTAATAGAAAAGGACAACGCTGGAATCACTTGGGTTCCAGAAAATCACCAAAGGTAAGTGGGGCCTGGAAAAGCAATAACTACAAAAAAAGAAGTAAAGCACAAATGAAAAAAAACTGCAGAATTTCATAACACAATATTTACCCATTCATTTGTGAAAATGTTGGAAAGATAATTACTTTCCTCAGAAGGCACAAGGGTAAATTGCCATTTTTTTAAACCTAATTGTGATTTTACAGTGTCTTTGGAACTTTATTTGATACATACTTGTTCTTTGCTTTCAAATCAGTCTTAATAATAACCAATATTGAAGCCATTTTTGCTTAATCTTCATTAGGTAATCTCTTCTTTCATGCCTTAAAAGAATGATTAGAAAATAAATTAATTAAATTAATACATTACACACCACAGCAACATAAAGAATGATAAGAAAAATGGAATGAGAGTATGTACATGGCAACTAGACTACTGGTGATGTTAGCCTCCACAGTTTGCAAGTTTCTAGCTTCTGATGAAGAGCCTGCTTTTTGTTGCTCAGGGCTCCAGGACCATGATTCCATTGTCTTCTACTTCTATAGAATTATTGTAAGAACCTCCTCTCAAATAGGTTAACTGCACAGACTGCAAACTGTTTATATAACGGTGTCAAATCAAATGAAAATTCTTGAAAAATTAGACCTGTAATATATGAAAGTTCATATATTACAGGTCAAGCTGAAAGGTCAACCTTTTTAAGGTGGTTCTGTGTATACCTTTTGGGGATGCAGTTGTCCTCCTTGGCAAACAGAAGATCTATGCATTTTTGTGGAAATGGCTTTGTTTGCAAAACCTCCAAATGGGTATAGCTGAATATAGATAGAACAAAGCGCAAGGATGCCTCTATGGGGCTGATTTATCATGCTAATGCACGTAAGCTCGCCGTGTGAAAATACGCGCTGCTGTCTGTGGTGTATTCATGCGAGCCAGGGCCAAGTACTAGTGCAGTCCCCTGCCGGCTTACAGCATTTATAAATAAGCAGTGGGGTTGAGAATACGCTAATTAAGGCGATTTATTTAAAGCTGTGCGATTCAGGAGGATATGTTAAGCTATGTCAATGGTGAGGTCATAGCAATTAATTAGCGCACACCTGGTCCCTGTTCTGTGCGCATCTACAGTCCATTACAGGTCAATTGGAATCTTTAGTGCTTGAACTCTGTTTTAGTAAGTGCTACCTTTTTTTTACATTATACTAATTCACATAATTGCTTCATCTATACTTTGATTTGTTGCTGTTGTTGTTTTAAAACTTTGCTACTTTTTTGTTTGGTTGCAACACTGCAAACTAATTTATATCAAGCTGTATATATATTAATTTTTACTTAATATTATGTCATTACAAAATAGTATGAATGTAAAAAAATGTCACCAAGCATTTTGGATCTGTTTCATTCTGTTTGATTTCATTCCAGTTTGGCTTTAGAGAAATCAAATATTTGAAAAAAAAATTGCTGCTAAAGATGTAATAATACATGTATTAAGGAACATTTAGTGATTTCATTTGTGTGTGCATGTCAAAATAGATTGAAATGTATATAAATACATATGTATTTTCATTATTACTATTTTAACTGGACTGGGATTATTCAGGTTTGCTTGGATGGTATGCATTTATGTGACTTTGTAATCCTCATTATTGTTAGCTTCATGGTTTGCATGGTTTCCACTCCAAACTGGTACTTGACCCCCCTCTTTGCCTTTGTCCCATTCTCAAAGTCACATTGTCACATATTGAAATTTGAATGTATTTTGTACATAGTCCTTTTATATATAAAATGTCATGGTTTTTATTTCTTTTATTTTTTATAGTCTGACATTTGCTGAATAAGCTGATTTGCTGCCACTATTGTACACAACTCCTGTGTTCATTTGTAGTTGTGTTATCGGTTTGTTGTCATTGTGCTGTGCTGCCTGATCTTAGCACTATTGTATACAAACACACTTCCACTTGCTGTACAAACTGGTTGTGAATTAGTTGTCCAGCTGAGTTGCATACTCA
>NC_092871.1:80642837-80785288 GCF_032062135.1 Pyxicephalus adspersus | reverse complement strand
TGAATAGCGCGACCGCGTACGATTCCGGATCGCTAATACGAATGCGCGAGCGATAATCCGATTCTGCTTGATGAATCAGGGGCATTGACTTACTCACCTCAGCTTGGTTATCCCACAATGAAAGCCTGATTGCCACGGCTGCATTCATGTCATGAGCACAGCCATGGGACTCAGTGTGGGATCCCCAGGCACTAGGAGTTGTGGGATAACCTGTAAAAAAATAAAAGTTTTAAAGTTACACTAAACACACACATTTATTAAATGACTACCAGTAAGCCTCCTCTTATTTTTTACACATATTTTTTCACCTTTAAGGGAATAAGTAAGGGTTTTATGTACCCTTGTACTCATTTCCCAGGGTGGGGGTGGGAGAGATCTGGGAGTTTCCTTATTAAAGGGGGCTTCCAGATTCCAAAGTCCTGCACAAAAACACATAAAAAAGCCCCCATTGTTTCAATAGAAGCTTTCTTAAAAAGCTTACAATCGCTTGTAAAAGTGCATAAAAATGCATATAAATGTTGCAGAAACGTTTAGATGCCTTTTTTTCAAACAGTCTGTGTAGACTGTGTAGTCTAAATATGAAAAGACATATATATAAATACATATAAATATAGTAATAAAATATGAAAAGACATATATATTTATAAATATATATATCTTTTCATATTTTTATACTATATTTATATGTATTTATATATTTATCATAGATATCTATATATGTATTTATATCTATATATGTATATAAAAAGCGAGCTCTCACCTGCCAGAGTTCTCAGGGATTTATCACCAGGCGGATCCCCGGGTCCGGCATCGTAAGCGTTTAGGTAGGCACCTGTGTAAAGAGCTGAAATCAGTTAACTCTTTCTATGATTTTTTGTAATTCAAAATATGCTTACTTCTCAGCTAATATAAATGTTTGAAACATTTGAACACATCATACATTTTTATGTAGTGCTAACTGGAAGATGTGTGCCATTTGAAAGAATATTTTTTTTAGGGAAAGATTGACTTTTAATGCAAACTTGCTAGTGTCAAGCTCCGGCGCTGCTGAAGCGTGCAATCATTTCAGTTGATAAATGTTGAGAGAATATGCCAGTGTATTCTTGGTGACCCAAAATCCGTTGATAAAAAAGGATAAGGGGTCCAATGCCGAATCGCGAATACGGGTGCGTGGCCGAACTTCTGATTTTGCTTGCTGAATCAGGCTTTATGAGTAATGACTGTGGAACCATGAAACCTTATTAAACCACGATGTTTAGGACAAATGTTGGCTAGTGCACCTTAGTTCTAAATGGTCAATAATTATATTACATGGTCATCTGACCATAAGACAGTGTTTCTTGACCTTTCAGGTCTTCAGGAAACCCCTTCAATAATTACTATATCCACAGTTTAAAGTACATACCTTTTATACTGCTGGCCAGTGGGAAGGCTACCACCCTTACAGATTGATTGATAGCCAAAACGATCATTATTGTCACCTAAACTGACCTGAGCATCAGAAATTGCTCATTGCTCAAGAAACCCCTAGCAATCTCTAAAGGAGCTGTAAGGTTCTACGGAACCCTAGTTGCAAATACTCCTGTAAGAGTATCTACCTGTATTTGTTATTCCTCATGACTAGTGAGGACATATGTATATGCCAAAGCTATAAGAGTTTGTGTTTAGTGCCCATGTAGCTATCACTTGTTCTCCCCCAGCTCCATACCCTAAACATATGCGTCCTTCTATTTTTAGAAAAATATTATACTTGACCATTTGGTTAACATATTCATTTATCAGAACAAGGGTTCAACCTATTTTGTACCTAGTAATGAAGTGGTCTAGTATATTGTGTTCGTGTATGTAAATGTATTGAACCCATTGTTGAGTGATCAAATACAGATGACATCATGATATACTTAATGATCTTTCATCAGCCAAATCCTCATTCAAACCTTGATTTTGACTTTTTACTGTCATTTTATCCTTATCTTTTTTATTTAAATTTTTGATTTGGAGTTTAGGGGGAAATTGCTGTAATAAACCATGGAATTTCTGATTTTTTTGCTACTGGAATAATTATATAATGAATACATGTTTTTACAAGTCTTTATAACAGTTTCTATTACAACACAGAGCAACTGAATGCAATGATGAGTTTATTAAAAGGCTAGAATTTCCTTTTATGAAAGTCTAATTATTTTGCAATCAAGACTTGTATGTGCAGGTATTTGCATCACAGTGAGGTCAGGCTTCATCCTGTAGAATTGCACAGTAAAATTTCCAATTTTCAAATAATTTATGATACAATTAATTGTGACATGAACCCATTTTACATCATGGACCAACTCTATTCAGTGCAATGAAAGCAAAATAATTTTCTGGACCCAGGCAAAAAAATTAGATGTTTCTGCAAACTCTAAAAAGTCAGAATTGGCACAGTCAAAAATTATAGGTTAATTTTGGATTTTTTTTTTAAATCAAAATATAAAATTTCACTTTACAGAATAAATCTAAGCAAACCTGTTTCTTCCAACTGTTAAAGGACTACAGCATAAATCTTTTTGTAATCTGAACGGAAGTAGACAGACATCTCTTATATATAAAACTGGCCAATATTTTGTACCACATATGGTTTCCCCATATGATTAATCAATGGAAATTAAATATATAAATGAGGTACTGTACTTTATGTGGTGTCGTACCTGAGGATGCAAAGTGATGTGAAACGCGTAGAAAGACATATGGGGTATATGTTAAATATTTGTAGTACACAGAGGAGGTAAATATATTTGATGACTCTGTATGTTTTTTACAGTTTTGTTTAAACTGAAGAAGTTGGAATAAAAATTGCTTTTAGATTTTTTTTATGTATCTTAAAATCTTTTGTTTTTTTTTTGTTGTTTTTTTGGAGATTCCTTATAGTTAAAAATAAAACATAAAGCATGTCCCTCCAAATGTCAAATACACCTTCACATGAACCTAAGATAAATCCGCTGTATGTAGGTGTTTATTTGTGGTTTCTGTTTTTGGCTTTGCAATCCTTACATAACAAGATATTGAAACAGCATACATTCAGACATTCTAGTTACAGCCCATTCATGTGCAGCTTGCAATGCTTGACTCAGAATGGTTAGCCATCCTTCCAGTTACCAGGAAACAGTCCAGTCTGGAAGCAGAACAGAGCCAAAGAAAGCAGAAATATAGACAATTAGAACTAATTATAGAATGTTGACATGTGTTTTCATATTATCTAACAATGCATCCCACAAAATTGATGCAGTTAACCCTGTGACAGCGAGTTGTTACAAAACAAAAAATGTTTTTATTTACCCTTGGATAGAGTTCTCATTGTTCATTTTTATTGAGAGAATTCAAAACAGAACACAATAAATTAGTGTAGGGGGTGCCAGTTTAAAAATGGGTCAGATGTATTAAAGTCTGCTTATAACATAGAGAAGCCATCCAGTGCAGGGCTGTGGCTAGAGATAATTTAGTCCAACAAAACTTAGGATGCTGCAACAATGAAGAAATAAAGGGCAGTGTGTCTATGGAATGGTAGGACACCCCAATCCCTCCCTGTTGGTACCATCACATTGGCCAATTGAGGTGCCACCTCCGGCATCCTGGGCTACAGTTACTTATAGACATTTTTAATGAAACAACCTTCAGTGTCTAAACCTACCTAGAAAAGAAAAACATTCCCATGAACTGCATACTATGCAAACCCTCTACTGGTGCACTAGCTCCAGTAAATTCCAATAGTTTTCTGCATGTCCAAAGAGCATTTATACCCAGGTTAGATGAATAGCTTCAAATGTCAGATCACCAGTACTTCTAAAGCCTGTAGGTCACCGTCCTTGGATCCCACCTTTGGCTGTGGGTGTTACATGGGTAATAGTTATTTGTGACTGTTCCAGTGTGTGCTGCAAAACACACATCCCAATGCTTATACAAGCTATGGTGACCCCTACATGTGACATGGCTGGTACTTGCTAGTGTCCCATTACCATCACATGAATGAATCCCATGTTTTTTCATTGTTGGGAGCACTAAAGGTTTTTCTTTGCTTGTGGCAGTTGACACAAGTTAAGGAGGAATGAAAAAGGAGGCTAAATGGGGGAAAAAGTGACCTTGTAATTATGACCTGCATAGGCAAACTATATGTTTCTTTTATTGATTTTAATTGCTGTTGAATTTGTTTTTTAGAATTACCTAACCTTATCTCATTTCTGTGATCACAGGTGGTTTCAGCAAGTTTCAGGCAGAATTTCCTCATCATTGTGAAACCAACTTGGATTCCACCAGTTGTGCCAGTAGCTCACCGCTGCCCCCAACTCCGGTGCTAGGCCTGGGAGGTCTGTGCATCGCCTCTGACTGCTCTGATGTTGAGTCTGACCTTGACCGGGAACCATTGAGTGGGATGGACTCTGAAGGCATGAGCCCGCGCAACCAGCCACCATCATTCCCTGTTCAAATCCTGCCACATTTGTACCTGGGTAGTGCAAGGGATTCTGGGAATATGGATACTTTGGCTAAGTTAGGTATACGTTACATTTTAAATGTTACCCCAAATCTACCGAACATCTTTGAGAAGGATGGAGACTTTCATTACAAGCAAATTCCTATATCTGACCACTGGAGTCAGAACTTGTCTCAGTTTTTCCCAGAAGCCATTGAGTTCATTGGTGAGTATATGATGTAACTCATAAATAATGTTGCTTGTTAAATACACCTAAATAGAAAAGTCTTTGTATTTTTATTCCTTCACATTCATTCTATGCCAGTGTTGCTTCATTCCTTTACACAAGAAGTCAGTACAATCTATCTTAAGGGTAGCAGACTTTATTGCCAAAGGGGCCATATGGCTTGCAGCTGGACCAGAGCCTCAGGTGCCTCCTTGAAAATGCCATGTGATCCATGAGAGACTGATTGCACTTGAGTGGTTTCTTGAGAGTACAGTCAAATTACCTGCAATCATTCTATAAGGCAGGAGCTGCTTAGCAGGATAAAGTAGAGGAAAACTTTTAGCAGCTTGAAAAATTTTTAACTCTTAGTTTGCTTTCTGATTCAGTGGCATGTTCAAGTACTTCAGGGAAATTTTGGGAGGTGGTTTTAAGTAATTAAAACCATTAACCATTTTTGGTCATAAGAATTTCTGCTGCTACTCATAAAGAGTTCCAGAAAGATGAGAAAACAATTCTCTATAACATTTACATAATATTTGTGCAATTTCCAGGACATGATGGTTTTGAACAGAGTTTCTCAACTGTGGGTTCCATGAAAGTCTTGTGTTCCTTCAAAGATTGTCAGGGTCTCTTTGATTAATGATCAATTGTGCCACTTAGGTCAGCCTAATTGACACCATTGAGCTTGTTCTCCATTTGTAAGGGTGATATTCTTCCCCATGGCCAGCAATGTAGGAGGCAGTCTTCCCACTGACTCCCACACTAGTGTAGTGTGATCTGTGGATAGAGTAATTATAGTACGGATTTCTTAAAGACCTGAAAGTTATTTCAAGGGTTCCCCATTTTAAAAAGGTCAAAAAAAGCTGAATGTGCAAGTAAATGACAACATTAAGAAGACATCAGCCTGCTCTAAGTTAATCACCTTTGTAGCCACCTTCATGCTACTCAGAAACATAAAATAGCAGTCTTCTGAAGCGCTTGATTTCAGGTGTATATTTATTTCCAATTGATGACCCTGATAGTTGGAAAATTAATGGATCAACAAGCAGGTAACTCAAATTTGCAGAACAGCTGTACCCTCCTGTATTTCTCCAAGTCCAGGTTTTAAATTTGGAATAAACTTCTTTTTTGGAGAAAGTAAGCAACTTGTAATCCTTCCAGCTTGACACTTGACACTTCAAATACAGCTTTACACTTCAAATATTTGACACTTCAAATACAATGCAGATATATTCATCATATCTTTTGCTTCTGTATGCATGCATATGAAATAAGATATCACACTGGTCACATAGGAGCAGCAGTAAATATTAAGCAGTAAGTAGTAAAAGATCCTTGTGTGTTTATCTGGGCATCTTAAGGACACGTTTGTGCGTGCTTGTCTTTGAGAATGACCTTGTATCTGTCTTCTAACTGCCTCCCGGATAAAGTTACCTTAATGGATGTCCCTCCTCCCTTTTCTTCGCCACATATTGCCTTTGTCTGAGAGCTATTTTTACATTACTCTACTCTGTGGTGTTATTGGGATTGTTGTTTGATCAGGACACAGACAGTTGAATAATGATAAATAGTTTTCTCTCGACTTTGGGATGAAGTACATTCATTGTGTTTCTCCTTGCAACAAAATATTGTCATTGTAGTGTCTACGGTGTGACAGCACAGTTAAAAAGTTGTGGTTAGGAAACAATACTTGCTTATATTTGAATGCATGTTTTCATCATCATTTCAATTTATAAAAGTTTCCATTTTTAGAGACTTTTCTTTTCAGTGATAATTAAAGCTCTTGCTTGAGTGTCTTCTCAATAATCATGTTGACATTGCAATTATTATTATTATTATTATTACACACTATTTATATAGCACCATCATATTACGCAGCGCTGTACAAAGTCCATAGTCGTGTCACTGACTGTCCCTCAAAGGAGCTCACAATCTAATGTCCCTACTATAGTCATATGTCATTAATACAGTCTAAGGTCAATTTTAGGGGAAGACAAAAAAACCTAACTGCATGTTTTTGGAATGTGGGAAGAAACCGGAGTACCCAGAGGAAACCCACGCAGACACGGGGAGAACATGCAAACTCCATGCAGATAGTGTCCTGGCTGGGATTCGAACCTAGGACCCAGTGCTGCAAAGGCAGCCCCATGCAATGACAGGCTATAAGTACCTAATGGCTAGAGTTTGACCTTATATAATCATATGTATCCATACCTGAACAAAAGAGTGTTGGAGAGTGGAGGCTGTCCCAGGTGTTCATGTTTTATTCTATATTTTTATTATTTACTGCCTGACCTAAATATGAGTAAATAAATCTGTGAATTTAGCAGATTGAAGAAATATAATCATCTATGCAGTTTATTGATGTTCTTGAATATTCACTATTTGTGCTGTCCACTGGGACTTAAAACATTTTCAGTATTTTGAATTACATGATTCATCATACAGCATACTCATAGTATTTATGGCAAGTTTGCACCAATCCCAGCTCAGTTAACTTATCTCTACTGACAACCCATTGTAAAAAGTCCCTAGGTATTTACTGAAATGTCTGTTTAAACACACACAGCTTTAAAGTTATTGAAATTTTTTAACCCTATTACCAGCAAGAGAGAAATTGTATCCCCTTGTATGTGTTTGGCCGTAAAGCTCAGCTAATGATGTAGGCTCTGAGGTTTTTGGATTTTCAGAATGGTTAATGACTGACTAGATCAGCTTTTTAAATCTTTTTAATATGGGGAAACTACTAAAATAACTTTTAGGTCTTCCAAGAATCCCTACCAATACTTACTAAATCCACAATTCACAGTTATGAATTTGGTAGTCAGTTTTTCTCAATTGTTTTAACATGGGGAACCCTTTAAAGAACTTTTGGGTCTTCAAGGAACCCCTTTTATAATTAATACATCCACAGCTCACAGTACATTGGCATGGCAATCGGCAAGAAGATTCCCTCTTATATTACTGGTCATTGGGAAGAAGGCCACCTTATAGATGGCCAAAAAGATCATTGGTGTTTCTTGATCTGACCTGAGAGGCACAAATTGCTCATTTCTTAAGGAGCGCCCAACAATTCCTGGAGAAACTCCATGGTTGAGAAACACTGAACTAGGTTGTAAAGCCACCATCAAAATACCATTCTTTACAGGCCACACATGTTTCTGGAATATTACTCTGTAGGAAGAGCTATTACATCTATCTGTCCCACTTCTTGCACTGTTGATTTTGGCTTTTTTAAGAGGTGCTGATGCAAGGGCTGATGGGTAACAGAACAGCCACACTAAACTGATCTTTCCAAACTTTTATACCTAGAACCTACAATCTTTAAATCCAGAAAACTTTCATAACTAGAAGTTTGGAATCTAGGATTACTTGCACAACATCTTTACCACTGGATAACCATTAAAATAACTTTCAGGTCTTGGGGAACTAAAATGTTGGGTCAATGGAGAAAATACCCTTTCATGATGGTCAGTGGAAAGAACTCACTTTTCCAAATGGCCTTGGCAACAAAACAAACCCTAGTTGAGAATGGCTGATTTACTGTCTTTGGTATTTTTATTATACACTTTAAAGATAATTAAAAAAACATTGATGTTATTTATTTAATGCAAACAAGATCAAACACTTTCATGATTTGATCTCTAGTAATATTTCATAATTCTGTTTTATAACAATATTTTTTTTTCCTTTCAGATGAAGCAGCTTCTCACAATTGTGGAGTGCTTGTTCATTGTCTAGCTGGCATCAGTCGATCTGTCACTGTCACAGTGGCTTACCTCATGCAGAAACTCAACTTGTCTCTGAATGATGCCTATGATTTTGTAAAACGCAAGAAGACCAATATCTCCCCCAATTTCAATTTCATGGGCCAATTGTTGGATTTTGAGAAAAGCTTAGGCCTCAGTAGCCCTGATGACAATCGACCACACGGACACTCGTTTTTCACCAGTCCTTCCAGCGATGATGTCTTTGAACTGGACTCACTGGACTCCACGTAGGAGAGCATATTAAAAGTATTTCCACAAATGTTATATCTCTGTTTGAGCCTAACCATCTTTAAAGGAGCCTCAGATATGCTTCCTTCAAGTCTTGAGACACAACGAACATTACTCCGATGTCTTTTTTCCAATCAAGCATTAGGAATGGAGATGTACATAAATTATGTGGGCATTTACAAGACCTAGAGTATATCCTTTGTGGTGGCTCTAGTTTGATGTATCTTGACCTGAACAGTCCAGCAAAGCTGTTCCTCAAGGGAGTTTGTGAGATATGTTATCGCAGATGAGAACCAAAGCATTCAAACCGAAAGATGACCTTACAGAAGATCCTTTTAAAGACCAGCAGCAGTTTACATGGAGCAAAACCTTGTAGCCATACCTGAAGTCATCAGTCAGTAAGCTATCAACAGTACGCTATCCCTTCCAGCATCAAACGGGTTAGCATTGTTCTGTGTTCTGATTCATTTTTCCTAATTGCTGAATTTTAGAAGAGGCATCAGCTGCTCTAAATGAAGTATACTCAACTGGGAATATAAATTCAGACCGGGAACATACCACGTTCCTTTTTGAAATGGATCACGACAAGGACTGACTCACTTGTTTTGCTTGACTGGAATGATAAATCCTGTGAGCGGAATTCTCAGAGTTTGGAAAGTGAAGGAGCAGGTGGTACACTAACTCCATCTGGAGTCCACGTACAACGATTAAGTTTCTACTTCATTGCACAGGATGAATCCAGGCCATTGTAGGTTGGGCCTGAGCGTACAAAGCCATGTGTTTTTTCTCTTGACTTTTGTACAGTATTTCTATCTCAATATTTTACTAGCTTTGTGTTGAACTGTGTTTTCTCTTTGGCTGGTTGCCATAGGTGTTTATTTTAGATGTCAATCTTCTCAGGCACAAGGCTACAACAATTTATAAAGAAACGAAATACAAATAAAAACTCAGGATTTATTCTGGCATTTTAAATAAAACCTTGTGGGTGGATGAGTTATTATTAAGCATCTGGATTTAAATGTTATTAAATAAGCTCCACAACCCTGCAGTGCAGGATGGGAACTATCTCTTCTTAGTGCCACATTGCCCATCAAAGGCCAAACCACTTTATAAACTATTTCTGGCCTACAGAGGGCAACACATTTGGACAGATGCTGCAGCAGACTCATCTTTTATAAATGAGTGTTATGTAAATTCTAAAAAGTAATAGTATTGGCAGAATTTGTCTATAAAAAGAAATTTTAAGGGGGTGTATATACAAATTCATGCCGTTTCCTAAGCTTTGCAGCTTCATTCCTCCAAAACATCTAACACCAGGTTATTTTTAGGATTGATCAATAATCCATGCAACTTGACCATAATTGGGTAAAGCAAAACATGGGACTGTCCAACAAAATATTTACATGTAGGAGATATATTTTTAGGTTTTAATCTCATTTTTTGTAACCAAAATAAATGGCTAGTTATTTTGTGTGAAACAAAGGGTTCCCTTACCTGTGACTGTGAAGATAATTAATGACATAAAGGGACCCTGTTGCTTGTTAAAAGATGTTACATGAGAGACAACCTGTAAAAGAAGAAGTAAAATAATTCACCTGCCAGTGAATGTAAAGCCAATCCTCACCCTCTTGCAGAGTTAGCAGTTTCACTGCTATCCAACACTTGTTGGTATTCCAAAAGAATGCCCTGTCCCCCTCCTTTGGTATTGAGCTGTGGCCCCCCAACTAGACACAATAATGATATAGGGGGTGGCAGAAAGGACCACAGCATGCAGTGGAGGATTCATCAGCAATTGCCAGATAGTTTTGCCTCCAGTGGCTCTGCAAGGTAATGAACCTTGGACTATCTATTTAGTGTTATAGGGTTGCTCTGACAGGAGGGTCACTTTATTTATCCCATTAAAAAATATATCTGCCATTACCAAACCCATGTGTTAGGGTAATAATATCTATTTTATATTGCAAAAATATGTCTAATAATGTATTTCTTCATATCTGTAGATGTTTTCTGCTTCTGCCTTAAAGGCCTTTAGAAACCAGGGTTAGCTGCTATTCTTCAAAGTAGAATGTAAATACACTTTTAAAAATTTCCTTCCTCAAGTCAAAACTTTAGTATGTGCTGTTGTTGGTTGATTGTTGGTCATGGAAACAGTCAGCCATTAGTCATGCCTGAATTTCATTCCTCCAGTTGACTGGCCTCATGTTGACCGGCTGACCATTGCCCTAGCAGTTGGGTTTGTAAGAAGCAACCTAGAGTTGAATGATTCCAAATATGTTTGAGCCCTCCCTACCTGTTGTGGTGTTATTTCTGAAGGTAGGTAAAGGGCATCATGTTTCTGAGAATCATTTACATTTAAAGTTGTCATTAAAGTCCTAAATTAGCAAATATGGAAGGAGAGAAAATACAATTTAGTCTTTTGGGTATTATACCAATACATAAATGCAGCTCAACAGATTTAAAAAAGTACTGTCTATTGTACCTAAAATAGATGAAAACATTAAACAACAGATTGCACATTAAAGTTCCCATGTCAAATATCATCCTGGAGTCCTGGAAAGGTTCAGTAATTCTTCCTTTGTACTGGTAAATATTAACAGGTAGTATTCGTATATTTTAGGTTTTCTTTTCAGGGGCCAGAGAGTATATATGCCAGTTGTTATGATGGTATAGTTCACATGGACAGAGCAGGCAATGCGAAGACAGTTTCCTGATTGTGGATAACTACGGCTTTAAATAGAGTCTTGTCCACAGCTAACCACAGGAATGAATGGGAGACATTGGGGGCAATGGTGCCACAGTTGAATCACAACAGTTCATTTTGAACAAGCATGGCGGTGGTGGCTTCTAACAACTATGTCACTGTCAGCTGCCATCATTTACCATCAAAGTGGTCATCATTTACCATTTCCTCACTGCAAATAACTTGGGGCGTTGAGAGCATTCAAGCAAAGTCTTGTTCACAGCTGCCTTTAGGAAGGAATGAAGAGAAGCCGTTTGGTGATGGCACAACTGCTTATCAAAACCGCACCAAAGCTTGTTCATTTTGAATGAGCATAGGGTTGGTGGCTGCTCAGCACCAGCTGCCTGGAAGCCGCCGCAATGTAGTATGTGAACTTGCTGCACATGCCATACATGAAAACAGCCCAAATACGTACCATCATAGCTATTAAGGGTCAGTCCATCCAATATAAAGGTGCTGGAGAGTTCAACAGCCTTTTTCTTTAAGTCTCAGGGATTACACTGGTAAGCTTGCTGTTGAGTTGGACTGCCAAGCTGCTGTGGTCACTCTCCCTGTTGGATTTTAATGGGTGGGAACACTAAATAGGTGGAAAACCCAAAATTGAAATATAGATAAAACGGGTCCAGCTATGGCACCGAGATCTTGCCACAGGAGTCTCCAAGTGACACAAGGATCAGATGACCCCACCCTCCAGACTATTGATATGCCAAATATTATTTTTAGGTGGACTAACACATTAACTTGACTTCTTTCATAGAGTTACCATACAGTATTGTCGATTGACTTGCAGATATAAAGTCATAGTTTATAGTTTTAGTATTGTTTAGCACCAGGAATGTACCTGCTCTTTCTTGGGTCAGTAAGGCCAGTGACATCAATTTGGGTGTAGTCTCATGTTGTCATCACAACACTGCTATTCCCAATATAACTGGGACTAATGACCTCTGCTTGGAACCCTTTCCATGTACAGGAAGAGTCTGCAGAGGTTCCATATTCCACTCTGAAGCTTTGGCCTCATCTATTACTGATGAACTGGGAGGAACTGCAACGTTTATTTTGTCAGTGTAAACTGTATCTCCGGAATGGCGTATTCAGTGACAAATGCTTTCAAGTGCACAAGAATTCACCATTAAAGTGAACCTGTCCCATATTTTATGGTTGTAATAGAACCAAACAATATGGTGGTGGGTGTCCAATATTGGAAACCTTTCATGAGTAAGTCATAGACACAACCACTGCTTACTTATCATTCTGAAAATGCTAGCTGCATGATTGTTATGCTGGGTCTTGGCTTCACTTCTTTAAGTCACTGATCCAGAAAAAAATATGCAGGTGATATGAAAGGTTCTCTTTAACACTATCAGGTTTTTTTAAAGACTCATCCCATTTATATCTCCACCATTGTATTGAATCACCCACAGGCTTTATATATCTCTGGAATACTTTGAAGGAGAGCTCTTCTTATATTTATATCCCGTCACCCAGGAACCTGAATCTTCTTGCCACAAGAGCTTCCTTCACCCTGGTGCATTTCCTGTAATATAAAATAGATGAAATGCTCAAACAGCATAAAACTCTCCCACCTATCAGGACCAGTAGGTAGACTTGAGAGCTCAGGCCATATTTCTTGACATCAGAATTCCTAGAAATGTAAGAATCCAGCAGGAGCCTTAACCCGTGAAATTATCCCAGACACAAGTAACAGTAAGTTTGGAGCATCCCTCAGGTCATGATAGCAAATGGTAATAATGATTATATTTTATCTAAAATGTACACATTGGCAAATGTATGAATCATGAGTAAGTGTTGATTCACACATTGTTTAATCCAGTTGGAAAAATGAGTAAATTTGGGTAAAATGTGGGTGAATCATTTTATAAATACAACTCTCTGTTTTCGCATTTTTTTAGGCAGAAGGTTTCACTCTTTTTTATTGATAGGGTCACAGATTCTTGATTTTTTTATTTTTTTAACTTTGATCTTTTTACAGCATTAATAAATGAAAAAAGTATTATGTTAATCGTAAATTTGAACTGAATTCTAATCATATTTATAATAAAGCATATACATAGAGGCCATCTAAAGGAAATACTCCCAAATCTGATAGGAAATTCAGTGCAGAACTAATTATTATGTAGCTAGAATTGACATTTACACATACACCAAGCTGAAAATGACAATTTCTATTTTCAAATAAGGCTCCACTTTGCCAAGAAAAAAACAGATTCATGTAAAAAAAAAATTACACAAAAAAAAATTACACATATTGCTATGAGCAAGCAATATGCAAACCTAGGAACACCAACAACTTTCCTGTCAGGATAGGGACGATTGTTTTAGCATGTCTTTACTCTTCAATTGTGCAGTCAGCATGTTGTTGTTGTTTTTTTTTTACCTTAAGCCCTATGTAGAATTTTGAAGAGTAAAGCCAATCACACCAATAGGAGATGAGGTTTCTGGGCATTGTACACATGGTGCTGTCACTAAAAAAGCAAACAATTAGAAGATATAGAAATCTATTGCCAAATGAATTAGAAACAAAAAGTAATAGGCATACAATATTGTAGGACTTGTGTTAATAAATGTGTTGTATCAAGTTTATTTTGAAAAAGGAGTAAATGAATCCCCCATTTATTAAAATTCAAGAACCAATATTCATCTAGTGATTCTTTTTCAGATTTTTTGTTGAGAAATTTCTTTTTAGAATCAAGCCTAGTTAAATCTAGAGCCAACAGTATTACAGTGTATCTGTACCTGGGCACGGGGGTGTCCACTTTTCAAAGAGAATTAATTGACTGCTCCCTATCGAATATTGGCCAAGCTAATGGAATAGAACAGTTTGCTGTGTTTGGGAGAGAAGTACTTATTTTAGGCAACCTGCATTGAGAAGTGCATAGAAAGCCATTGCTGCTCTTCTGAAGAAGAATGCCGAATTTCTCCAATTTTGAGAGTTCGAGTCATTGACCCATAACAATAATTCAGTAAGAAAAGTTGGAACTCTTGATTTGTTTACTTGTTGAGTCAAAGAGGTTGAATGTTTTGAGTCTAGTGAAGTATTATAACAGCAATCACTAGCACTAGCTATCACTTTTCGAAGGAAATCAGTATTGGCAGCTTAAATATGTCCCTCATTAGGGGTTTCCTTAAACCATGTTCTTTAAAGAACCAAGAACTGAAACATGTTGAGCTACTTCATTACCCACAAATGTTATTATTTCTATATCCCCCTCAGGGTCCTATTCCTCTTGTTCCATTATCAATAACCTAAGTAAAAATGACCGGAGAATGAGGCCCTTTGATAATATTGTGAAAGGTGGAGCTATTTTGCTTTTATAAAGGTGGTTTGGTAACAAGGAGCTGCTTTGGCTGATTTTCTCAGCCTATTTTCTGAACTCATTGTGCGAATATACCAAGGATAGGGGAAGTTCCTTCTATATCCTGACAATATACCATTCTAGATAACTCTCTTGATGGGACAGATAAGAAAATAAAATGTATTATGCAAAGATGGGGGAATTTGTCTTTTTAATTGACTTGTATATTCCTTATTTGTTGTACGATTTTTAAATAAAATGCACTTTTTTTAATACATGTGAGCATTGTTTTTCCTGGTAGATTTCATTTAAAATGGTGCCTTCACAAGGCAGGCTTTCTCAGCCAGGGTTTCTCTACTGGTTACTTGGGGTTCCTTGAGAAATAGTGGATTGATTTCCTTCCAGCAATGACTACTGAAGTAAGATGGCATACACAGAATCAATGTAAGGATGCATCATACATATCATCAATAGGTGGGTATATCTATGCAGATCACTTCTATACTGACCATAAATTAAAGAGGGCATCTCTCTAAACTTATTTTTCATTGAAGGAGGCATATTTTCCACTGAAGTTAAAAGCAGTTTTACGATTGACCCTAAATGGGAATATTCTTTGTATGGACCACCATTGTAAGAATGCATAGTGCTTATCACCAGTGGGTGAGCATATATATACAGACCACCAATGTACGAGCGCACCTTTCCATTGATCACCAATAGACATTTACACTGACCAATAATGTAAGGGGGCATCTCTCTACATTAACTATTTAAGAAAGCGAGCAACTTTCTACATTAACTATTAAAGCAAGGGGGCATGTCTTATTTTGACCATTGATCAATGTAAAGAGCAGTCTTCCCAATGACTCTCAATGCACAGAACATTTATTCTATGGACAACCAATGTTGGGAGTATTCTTTCTTCTGACCACAAATGTAAGGAGAATTCTTTCCACTGACTACAATTGTAAGAAGCATTCTTCCCACTGACCACCAAATTACGGAGCATTTTATCGACTGGCCATCAGCATAGGGAAGTTTTTTTCCCACTGACCCCCAATGCAATACTTTCTATTGCATACTTTCTATTGAGCGCCAAGGTAAGCGACATTTTTCCCTCTGACCTTAAATGCTTGGAGCATTCTTTCCACTAACCACCAATGTAAGAAACATTTTTTCAACTGTTCATCCATATAGGGGGCATTCTTCTTAATAAACAGCAATGCAAGAAACTTACTGACTACCATCAATGTTAGAGGTCACTTCTCCACTGATCACTAAAGGAGTTAATACATTTTTATCATTTCTTTCATTTTAGGATTTTTTCTCAAAGTTTTGTTATATGATGTGGGTAGGTCTAAAATGTTCTTATTCTATATTATTATCCTTATTTAAAACAACTAAATATTACTGATCGCACTAATATACAGTGACATGTAGCTATGGTATTTTTGACCAGAGGCTTCAGGGGGGCTCACAATTATTTTGAAGGTCCCTTAGGGTGTTCTAAGGTTTTAAACATCCTCCAGTTCCAGTGGAAAAGTATGTAAGCCTCTATTGCTCTACTCATTCCAAAGAATGCTTACTGCCTGAATGTAATGCTGATCTGTTAGTTTAAGAAGTTTCAGTTGCAACTAAAAACGAGAATGCCAATAATTGTACAGCAAGTTGTACTGAACACTTGTCTGGGTCAGTAATTCTGGAGGTATTAAAGGCCAAAAATTAGAACATCAACCAGGCACACTTATTCAAAAATGGCTTCTTACATAAACTCTGAAAGGTTTCAAAGGTGGTTAAAACTGACTGTTATGGCTACACCTCCTGGCAGATGACACAGGGTAACCCTAGCCATGGAATTTAGGTGATTCCTGGTCTTCAGCAAATCACCCTGCAAAGGGAGATGTTCTGGTAACTCTAGTGGCCACAGGACCTCCCGGGTCTCTCTACCAGTGGGAGGCAGGAAAAGTTTGCTTTGGTGTCAGAACAGACAGTCAGCAAGTACCATGTAAGCTTGTATCAGGAAGAGTTGTAGAAGCCACCAAGCTAAGGTCTAGAAAACTAACGGAATGTACAGAGAGCTAAGGTCAAGGCGGGCAACAGGCAGTGATCAAGGTAAAGAAAGTCAACAGTCAAGGCACGCAGCAGACAATAATCATGGGCAAGGCAGTCCAGGGTCAGGGCAAGCTAAAATTTAAGTCAAGACAGTTCAGGGTCTTGGGAGACCTACCAGACATACCAGGGAGCATGCAATCATTATTGCTCGGAAAGTCTAACAGGCAGAATAGTGCAGGGCAAAAAAGTAGATAAAATGCTGAAGATCCAGCATTTTGTTCCAAGAACTGGGGAGATTTAAATAGCCTTCCTAAGTAAGTGTATGCACATGTTTTTTCCTGCACACCCACTAATGCCCACATAAGCATAGGGCCGTAAATGTATTAGGTCCTGTACAATGTTGCACACACACATGCAGCTACATCTCCATGTGCATCAACTAAAGGGCGCACTGTAAGTAAAGAGGAAAAGCTGAGAGAAAGCATTACCAAAACTTTGTAAAAGTTTTCTATGCATATAGATTATAATAATAAGCAAGTCTTAAAGTCTCTACTTTAAACTGTCAGTGGTGCAGGGGATGGAACACTCTACAGCTCCAACAACTTAGCTTCCTACAGATGTCTCAAGAAGAAAACAGCACTGCAACCCTTTTTACATATGCTGCAGGTACATCATGGTGTGCAGTAATCCCTTTATTTCTCCCATTTACTGTAATCAGAATCTCTCCTGTTTTAACCTTGAACTTTTTGGAAAATCCAAAACTTGCTCTATGTATCCTTCCCCCTATGCTGAGCTCATCTTCTAAGCTTAGTTTTCAGTTCTTCTCTGCCACTGCTGACAGCTCAACAAATCACAAACCTCAGTTCCTTTGTATTGTGATGTGCTTGTGCAGGCACATTGTTACCACCAGAGATACAAAACTGGGGTACTGCACTTTAGAAGAAATCTGTGTGAAATAAACACAATAACAATACATTTCAGCAGAGACTGAGTGGATTTCCAGGAAAACAAAAACTGACATAACAGAAACAAAAGCCCCCTAAGACAGAACAAATTTGGGGGAATAGGATGGATGGACCTTGTAGTCCATAGCACAGAAAACAGGGTGGGCTCAAGACACCGTCTGCAGCTTCTAATTTTGGTTGTTTGGAAATTAAAGTGTACAGGGAAATAGGACTAATCACTTTCAACATAGAAGATGTGCAGAAAAAACAGGCTTTCTATGATAAAGGGTTGTCACCCTTTATTAATATTATTATTATTACACAGGATCTATAAAGCGCCAACATATTACACAGTGCTGTACATTAAATAGGGGTTGCAAATGACAGACTAATACCGACAGTGATACAGGAGGAGGAGAGGACCCTGCCCTGAAGAGCTTACAATCTAGTAGACCCTTCAGTGGCTCCACTGATTACAGGGGGAAAAGTATACTGCAGTGCTAAGCTGTCAGTTTGAGAGCTCGGTCCTGCACATTGCAGCTGGCAGGCAAGGCTCCTGTTCCTTGGTGCCAAGGCATTTGCTTTTACCTGGTTCCGGTAACTATATTATCACTTCTGTTTTTAGCCTTGTGGCTTGGAATAAATCCCACCTACAATGTTATTCATATCAAAATGTGTTCTTTGCTCTGCATTACTTGTTCAGATTGTAAATTGTGTTTAATATACTTAACATCTGTTTTAAATCAAATTCTAACCATCAGAAATACAGCGGGTTAGAATTTTTCTCTTGATTTGTTACTTACTGGTGATTAGCAAATCTTCCATTGAGATTTATACCATTGTGAGTGAGAGGATAAAGCAGAATTTTATGCACTGAACAAAATTAATATTGATACTATGGCACAAGAGGAAAGATGTAAGTGTTTGTAAGGTAATGTCTCCTTGAGGGGGAAATAGCTAACTTTTATTGGGCTCTAAGGCAGCATTCTTATAGCAGTTAGCAGTACAACACAATCACAGCACTGCAGCAAACAGAATTGTTATACAAGTCAGTCATATTTCTGTGCTGCAGTACAGAATGTTATGAAAAAGCACAGCCTGCATATATTTTAATAAATGGAATGTGCTTTTGTTATTATGTTGAAAGCTTTTCCCTAAACCTCCATGAATTCCTATTGCTAATTTTTTTAATACATAATCCTAACACTAACTTTCCATGTAACCCATGCTATAATTCTTACATTACCCTAGCTGTATTCATAACACTAACCTCCTCTGAAATCCTAACACTAACAATTCATGTATCCCTGTAATATCAATTTATTATTGGAAGCTGAAGAATCCAAGGTTAGTGGGGGATAAGGATTGCAGGTGCAGTGATTATATAGTGCAAGTAGCAGGTTAATGCAGAATAGCTCACACATGTGCAAATGCAGAGTCTGGGATACAGAATATCAATAGCTGTACCTTCAGGGAGCAGGGGATGCCAAATATCAGGCACATGCACAAAAGCTGTAATGTTCAGAGAGCAGGGGATGCCAAGAAGATAGAGAAGTTAAATAAAATGTCAGCATGGGGGTGACCGAGCAGTTTAAAGACATTACTAAAGAAAGCAAGATATCACTGGACTGCATCAATGGGTAAGTGTATAACTTATAAAGGATATATGTATGCTTTTTTTTATTTATAACTGGAATTTCTTCTTTGATAATCACTGGACATGTATGTCACCTGGTACATTGACAGAAGTTCAATGCTGCCTCCTGTATAGCTACAAAACACAAAACTCTTTTTAATTTTTGCCCAATTTTAAAATATGACCTCATGCTTCTCTATCTTTAGAGACAAGAAATAAAATCAGTATTTGCACAGTTCTGCTTCCGTTCCCATGGACTTTTATCCCTCATCACTCACCAGCATCCTGTAAGCGGCTTCCAGAGCAGACTTGCATATAAAGGGGAAGTGAGGCTTCCTGATAGCCACAGATAAGGATGGCTTGTGCATTGCCTAACATAGAACTTGACATATTAACTGTTTCCAGTGAACCTCATGTTACAATGAAAACAACCCAGTATTAAAAGGGGATTCCCATCACATTATTCTGTTTCCTTTCACTGACTTTTGTCTATCATATCAGGCAACACTTCACATACTTAACTTGAATTGGGACTTCCCTTGTAAAATAATTTTTCAGCTTTTGGATGATGCAAGTGGGTTGACTCCCCAACTAATTATTTGTACTCTAACTGTTGGTGACTCTGATATCAAGATCTACTCCCCCTTCTGAAACAAATGGAATCTGTTTCTTCAGGTTTCTTCATAATGAACATATTTTAAGTGGAGCAGGATAGAAACTCACCTGACTTTTTGCACCCCTATACCTTTTGATAAGGATTGCAATGGGCACAAATTAAGCCTCCCTAATATTGTCTATGCTGGCATGAATTATTCCTGGTCAAGAACTTACCATATGCATTCACCTGGTAGGAAGGTACATAGCTCGAACCCATTGCACATTTTTCCTAATGAAGAAGTAGGTTCTAGTTGACAACCCTGGACCCTCACTGAGCCTTAGATTCCTGTCTAGGGTTTCCTCATGGATAATCTAGCTTTGTCCATTCCCTGGTTTATTCAAGGTCTAAACATGTTTAGATTTACTTTAGCCCAATCACTTTTCCACCATGTTTGACACAGTATCGAATCTATATACACTGTTCAATTCCCAATCCGTAGACCAGCTTCGCTGAATAACCCCCTATCCCATTGTCAGATTTTCTTACCCAAACTAACAATTACAGTTAATGAATTATTAATGAATATAAAGCTGTATTAACATACGTTCCCTATATCCGCATGGAATTCATCATCATAAAGGATGTGTAAAGTCATTACAATTTCAGTAATCAGTGTTGTGAGACCTTATGAGTAAGCACATGTGTTAAAATACGTCAAGGTTTCTCTCTCTCAATGTAGATTAAACTATTGGCATTCCAAAGAGAATTGTAACTGAATTATGCATTGTGTGGAACAAGAATGCGGCTGGTGTGCAAACCTAATCAAAAAACAACAATGATAGGTATGAATGGTTTGGGGTATCTGGACATTCTATTTTAAACTAATAAAAGAAATAGGAATTTATACAACTCCTATGCAAAAAAAATTGCACTCTAATAATTATTTGGACCATCTTTAGCTTATTATGGCACACATTCACCGCAGTGTAATTCTGATAAGCTCATGCAATGTCACAACATTTATTTCCATCTACATATCTCCCCTCATATTGTGTGTTACTCCCCCACCTCCTAGATTGTAAGCTCTTCGGGGCAGGGTCCTCTCCTCCTGTGTTTGTCTGTCATTTGCAACCCCTATATAATGTGCTGCATAATATGTTGGGGCTATATAAATCCTGTTTATTATTATTAATAATAATAATAATAATAATAATAATAAAAATCTAGAGTTTAATTTTGCTAAGAACTTGTATTAATAATGAGAGAGCCAGATTGCTGTGTAAAGACGTCTCCACCATAACCCAGGGATTTTCAGTGGGGTTGAGGTCTGGACTTGGTGGTGGCCAATCCATGTGTGAAAATTATGTCTCATGTTCCCTGAATCACCCTTACACAATTTGTGCCCAATGAATCCTAGTATTGTCACCTTGAAATATGTTCATACTATCTAGGAAGAAAAAAATCCATTGATGGAAAACTCTGGTCATTCCATTAATTCAGGAGACAGCTGACCTAATTTTTGGGTGCAGAATGATGCTGAACCCAGACCTGACCAACTGAAGCAACCCCAGATCCTCCCAGATCAACACTTCTCAGGGACTTTATTTATGGCAAAGCAGCATCACAGACACAACTGATCAGATAAAATACTTGTCTAATATGTGCTCTACTATACGAGCAATACCAGTATGTTGGAAAATATATGGAATGTCAAGTATATGAAAGGAAAAATTTAGCATGAGTTGTAACTAGAATATTCCACTATACCTGCAATTGTCACCTATCTGAGGGCTTTCAACATTGGCTCCCCATGGCTGTTAATTGATCTTCCTAATCATCCACTAGTTGTCATAGAGAACTCTCATCTACAACCTGTGCTCACTACCAAGCTCAGTAAAAATGGCAAGGCATAATAACTGCATTGGTTTTGAAAAAAATGTACACATTTTTAAAGAAAACTGAAAAATATATTACCCAAGACTAGATTTTTATCCTTGACATGAGCTTCATTTTTCTGTACTGAAGAGGTTGGAAAATACATTCACAACAGAGACCCTGTTGCTTTTTTAAGTGAAATCAGCAGCTTCCTGTAATGCAAATAGTTAAAACAGACTCGTCCTTCTGTTCATATGCTCATGGACACTCTCAGAACCACAAACCTTGGAACTTTATGTCCCATGGGCACTTGACTATACATGCCACAGCATATGGACAGCGTATAAATACAGAGGTTTTATATTGTTTCCTTTGGTTGTCCTATTGTGGTTGTCCTAATACAGGGGTCAGCAACCTTTACTATCAAAAGAGCCATTTTGCCTCCTCTTCCACTAAAGAAAAATAGTCTGGAGCCGCAAACCATAACACAGTTTATAAACTTTTAAAAGTTTTAATATTTTTTTAAGTTTACCTGTTACAACAAGTGTGCATGTGTAAGCCTACTTTGAAATAAATAAACACTGAACTATGCCCCTAGAAGCCTCCAGCTTCTAACGTATCATCCTGTTACATTAGCTGGAGGCTTCTAACGTAACAGGGTAGATTTTTTTGATGGGCAGAGTTCTTTATGTTCTGACGATGCCTTAGCGATGAAATTTTAAGGGGTGTTAGCCACAGGTGTCCCTCATTTGCAGCTTTAATTTTGTTCACCTGTACCCCCCAATCTTGAGTAATTGGGGTTCAGATGCTAGATGCTTCCAGCAATGTGTAACAGGGTAGATTTTTTTGATAGGCAGAGTTTTTATGAATTTTTAGGAGGTGTTAGCCACAGGTGTCCCATACTTGCACCTCAAATTTTTTTTCACCTGTACCCCCGTTTCCAGATAAATTGGGGTTTAGGTGCTAGAAGCCTCCAACAATGTGTAACAGGGTAGGGTTTTTTTTGATGGGTGGAGTTTTTAGGAGGTGTTAGCCACAGGTGTCCCCCCCCACTTGCACCTCTAATTTTGTTCACCTGTACCCCCTTCCTGTTCCAGAGAAATTGGGGTTCAGGTGCCTCCAGCAATGTGTAACGGTAGATTTTTTTGATGGGCAGAGTTCTTTATGTTCTGATGATAGCCTAACAATTAAATTTTAGGGGGTGTTAGTCACAGGTGCCCCCCACTTGCACCTACATTTTTGGTTTTGTACATCTCCCCATTCCAGAGGAATTGGGGTTCAAAGGAGGGGGATGTCATTGTACACACCCATTTGTACACGCCCCGTGGTAGATTTATTTCACTGGTAGATTTTTTTCATTCGAACACCGGATAGGGAATCCCCCTCCTCCGCAGTGTCTTGGGAGGAAGGGGATCCCCCATCAGAGATCTCCCCGCGGCAGCCGAAGGGAGCCACAACAAGGAGGCTGAAGAGCCGCATGTGGCTCCGGAGCTGCAAGTTGCAGACCCCTGTCCTAATATGATTATCCCACCATGCTTGTCTTTTTATGGTTGTCCCACTATGGTTGTCTCACTGTGGTTGTCCGATTATGATTGTCCTAGCATGGTTGTCCTACTGTAGTTGTCCTATTATGATTGTCCTACTGTAGTTGTCCTATTATGATTGTTCTAGCATGGTTGTCCTATTATGGTTGTCTCACCATAGTTGTCTTAATATGGATATCTCACCATGGTTGTCCTACTGTGGTTCTCCTAATATGATTGTCCTATAGTGGTTGCCTTTTTATGGTTGTCCTACCATGGTTGTCCTAATATGATTGTCCCAGCATGGTTGTCCTACTGTGGCTGTCCTATTATGGTAGTCCTAGCATGGTTGTCCTACTGTGGTTGTCCTAGCATGGTTGTCCTACTGTGGTTGTCCTATTATGATTGTCCTTGCATGGTTTTCCTACTGTAGTTGTCCTAACATGATTGTCCAAGCATGGTTGTCCTACGGTAGTTTTCCTATTATGGATGTCCTAGCTTGGTTGTCGTACTGTAGTTGTCCTATTATGATTGTCATAGCATGGTTGTCCTATTATGGTTTTCTCACCATAGTTGTCTTAAAATGGTTATCTCATCATGGCTGTCCCACTGTGGTTCTCCAAATATGATTGTACTATAGTGATTGCCTTTTTATGGTTGTCCTACTGTGGCTGTCCTATTATGGTAGTCCTGCCATGGTTGTCCTACGGATTATTTACACAATACTTTCAATTTTGACTGTGGCTACAATCACATTCAATAGTGTTGCCACCTTAATCGTAACCACCTCTAAAAGAAAAATGCCTTTTGGAAGATTTTTCCAGAATTATTTAGATGAATTGATGGCTGTCTGGTAAAAAGGCAGAGCATACGGAACTCACAATTGATTTGGCTGCAGCATTTTTTTTATTCAGTTGAGTTTAATACCATAATAAATGATGATGTCTATCTATCTTTATTTCTAACTCAATTCATGTTGTTCAGAAGACTAAATAGAAAAGTCACATCCTTTCTTCAGTATCTCAGATCAGGCAAAGCATCGAGTCTATTTCCCTCCCTAGCTCTTGTAGCTGTTCGCTTATTTGAGTTAACAAGCCATTGTTTCCTGCTGCAGTTCCGCTGGCTAACCTTTCAGAACACATATGTACATTTAGCTCCGGACACGCTCTCCAATTTATCATTACTCAGTTATTTGTGTAACACCTAATGGCTTGTTTTGCCCTGCAGCTGCACACAGTGGCCATAGCAACAGCCCTGGGAGCCATCCGGCCCGGGCCTGGGCAGTTCCCGTCTCCATCCTGCATCACCAAGGGGAACGTTGGCTTCCTGCCTTCATAATGGGAAGTGAACCTGGCTAATGTGTGCAGTCACCTCCACCCAAACAAATCTGGGAATTACACTTTGCAAAATGCGAATATAAAACGGATATTTATATCTACTGATAAATTCAGTTATACGAAAACATTTCTATTCCTATTAACCAGCCTGAGCAGGGGGGTAGATCATAGCACAGCTATGTAGAATGTGAGCCCAATGCAGTTTGTTATGGGCAACCACATATATGTATTTGAACATTGTATTTAGCTGTTTTACTGGAAGATTTTGGTTTCTTAAACCTCTATTTTAAGCTTGAACTCAAGCCCAGAGTTTTCCCTTTTTGTTGCCCCCAATCTTCCGTAAAGCACCCCCCTCCATCTCATTTCACACCCTGTATACCTTTTTAGCTGGTCTGGTGATGTCTTTTGAGTTTTCTCTTTTTCTCCAGCAACATTTCTCACAAGTCATTACACAAGTGCCTTCTAATCTGGAGTAGTATTGGGCAAAATTAGGATTTAAGGAATTGCATTTTTGCAAACATAAGCTGCTAAGTTTCACTGATATTTGGGGTCACTATGTAAGAGTCATTGGACGCAGAGGATCAGTGGTGCATAATGGGCCACTGGAGCATGAAGATTCACTGAAACATAGAGGGCCATATGAGCATGGATGGTTACTGGAGCTAAGAGAGCCACTGAAGCACAGAGAACTGCTACAGCACAAAAGCTCACTGGAGTACAGAGGGTCTCAAAAGCTCAAAAGGCAAATAGAGCACAGAGGTTTGCTGGAGCACAGAGGGTCACAGAAGCTCAGAGGGTCACTGGAGCATAGGAGGTCATGGAAGCTCAAAGGGTCACAAAAGCTCAGAGAACCACAGGAACACAGAGGGTTACTGGAGCTCAGAGGGTCACTAGAACACAGAGGGTCATTGGAGCTCAGAGGGTCATGGGTGCTCAAAGGACCACTACAGCACAGAGAGTCAATGAAACACAGAGGGTCAAAGAAGGTCAGAAGGCAACTGGAATGCAAAAGGTGGCTGGGGCTCATGAGGTCACAGGAGTTCAGAGAACCACCAGACCACAGAACGTCACTGAAATACACTGGGTCACTGAGGTTTAGAGAGTAACTGAAGCTCAGAGGGTCACTAGAACACAGAGGGTCATTGGAGCTCAGAGGGTCATGGGTGTTCAGAGGACCACTGCAGCACAGAGAGTCAATGAAACACAGAGGGTCAAAGAAGGTCAGAAGGCAACAGGAATGCAAAAGGTGGCTGGAGCTCATGGGGTCACTGGAGTTAAGAGAACCACCAGAGCACAGAACGTCACTGAAATACAGTGGGTCACTGAAGTTTAGAGAGTAACTGGAACTCAGAGGGTCATTAAAACACAGTGTCACTACATGTATGTGGTACATGTTTATTCTCTGCTCTGTGCAGTGACATTTGAGAAAAGTACACCTTTTTACATGGGCCCAGAATTCCTCTTTAGGTCTGACCATCAGCCCTTCCAGTTTTGCACAGTTGTGCAGGCTCCCCTCCTGCACTGAAATTACTTACTCTGACTTCACTGCATATTGTGAGCTTTTCATAATGTACAACAGAAGCTGCAGCAACTTGGCTGGATAGCATCCAGCATTATATAAGCCTTTTTTCCCAAGAATGGTCCACTCTTTTCATTCAGTGACTTTCAACTCACTTAATTCATTAATATTCAGCATCAAATTCGGACATTATTTAGAGCAATCTGCAAATAAAAACACAGCCTGCCTGGAAACTCCACATCTCCAGCTCTCCAAAAAGGAATTTTGAACCCACCTAATGCTTGTATGATGGCTTATAGAGAGGAATACTGAGGCAGTCTGACATAATTTTATCAGAAAGCTATGTATAACACCATGTTGGTCCAGGTATGATCTGCGTGTCCTGCACAGAGAAGCACCAAGGTCTAGTGTAAACTTCAAAAAAAGAAATATAAAAACTGGAAGGTCATCATTAGCTTGTTGATGAGGAGGAAAAGGAGGAACCAGGGAAGCCAAAATATAAGCAGATTAAACTTCAGCTTTTAGTTTTGTTCCAATTTACTCTGCCAAAGAAGCCTTTAAAAAGAGTTTTCAACATTTAGACAGCTCAAAATTCAATGCCAAATGTGATCATCTATTTGTGTCATCTTTTATCTCCTTGTGGGTACCAGTCAATCTGCTAACTGGCATCGATGCACTTATCAAAGCATTAATCTTTCCAAACTGGCAGGAAAGCTTCTGTCAGCTGAATGCGAATGAAGCAGAGAGGGAAAAAAGTACAATGAAAAAAAAAAAAAAACATTAGAGGAACGGCACTAATAATTCTCAGTACAGCAGACGTCCTCTGTGTCTCGGCCAGGCAATGGCTCATGAGAATCAGTAATTGAAGGCCTCATGGCTGAAATAGTTTTGTTATTCAGACCTTTCATTTTGCAATTTGGTCTGGAAACATTAAATGTACATGGTAAATGAGAGCTACGTCTTGATTATAAACAGAATGTAATGTGAAAGCTGATATATAGACAAGGGTACAGCAATCACAGAGGCTCCCTGGTGGTATGAGCTACATATCTGTTCCCTATTGATGGTCTGGTATTTTTACTTTGTACAGAAGGTACCTCTGATCAAAATAGAAGACTCTTGGTTAGTGAGGTTGCTCATTACAGCTTTGGATCAGTAGTGAGATTGGGGAGTTGGAGCAGGGGGTGACCAGAACCCGACCTAGCAAGCCACAGGAGCTGCTTACAATCTGCATGCCTGAAAAAAAAGATGGCGGCCTACTTTGGGAGAGAAAATCAAATGAATCAAATGAAGACATTTTTACTGTGGTCTTTGTTGGAGAGGGAATAGGCAGTCCGTCATTAGATTTTTATTTGCCAAAATGTGGAGAATGAATGAGACAAACACCTTTGGATGGTGATAAGTAAGGGTCTGTGAAGAGAGAAATATACACTGCCTGGCCAAAAAAGTGTTATCATCCAAAGCTTATGCAAAGTTTTTTCATCCAGAGTTGCATTCACTTTTTTTCCAAGATCTTGATGATAAGAGAGTCAGAGCACTGTGTAAAGTCTTTTCCAGAACATCCCAAAGATTCTCAATGAGGTTTAGGTCTGGACTATGGTTACCAATCCATGTGTGACAATGGTGTCTCATGTTCTCTAAGCCGCTCGTTAACAATTTGAGCCCGATCAATCCTGGTATTGTCATCTTAGAATGTTCCTGTTTTCATTGATAGAAAAAACCTGGTCAATCAGTGTATTCAGAAAGTCAACTGCCCTCATTGTGTGGGGGGATACCATTGCTGAACCTAGACCTGACCAACTGAATCAACCCCAGAACATAATACTGCCCCTATAGGCACCCCAGATCATAATACTGCCCCTATAGGCACCCCAGATGATAGCACTGCCCCCACAGTTACCCCAGATCAAAATACTGCCCCTATAGGCACTCCAGATCAAACTACTGCCCCTAATGGCACTCCAGATCATAATACTGCCCCTATAGGCACCCCAGATCATAACACTGCCCCCACAAGCACCCCAGATGATAGCACTGCCCCCACAGTTACCCTAGATCATAATACTGCCCCTATAGGCACCCCAGACCAAAACAGAGTGTGTATCTAATACCAGTTTCAGTTTAGGTCAGAAGAACTTCACTAGGTACCAGACTAGACTTAGCTTATACCACAGTCCAAGGCACCAAAACTGTACTTATATAATGGGTATCCACTGACCTTAAAGGAGGTTGAGCACCAGGGACATTGAATGTTTTCATGACCAAGAACCAAATCCGGGTGTTTTGGCATTAGAACAGATTGAAATGTCACGCCTCACATATTCTGACCATTAGCTTAATCCTAGCCTCTAACCTATCATCATCTGGACTCTATAATTAAAACCCTGAAAAGGGGGGAAATGTCTATTGAACTGCCCAGTTGTATTTAGACACTGGGTGAACTTGGCTGATATGGGTTCACTATGGGTTAGCCAAATGTTTCCTAACATTTATAAATTTATGCCAGAAAATGTTGCCCATTTATATGGCAACTGGCATAGGCCGAGTTGGTAATGTATTTAGAAGACAGCATTCCAATTGCCTGGTGTTAAGCCAGGTAATTTAGCAGACATTGAGCTCTACTGACTGATTTTAAAATGACCAATCAGTAATGACCACTGTTCACTCCATTGTAGTAGAGCACATTGGGGAGCTGCTCACTCGTCCTCTTCTCTCCCCTCTTCATGGAACAATAAGATGCTGTGAGTACAGTGCTCATTCATGCATCTGTCCCTGGCAATCATCACAAAAAATCACAATCACAACATTTTTTGTTTAGACTTCAGTTGTCTTTTTAAAGAACAGACCTTTTGTAATTTTTACATGTTTGCTAGACTGTCATATCTTCTGAGAGAAGTCTCTTTCTATGTGTGTATGTACCCACAGGCAATTGCAGTGTTAATTGTTCTTCGTTGAGTGCTTGATATAACACTGAGGCTTCCTTCTGGGTGCTAGTACATTGTTAAGTGCACCCAGCAAGTACCCAGCCCACTCCAGCAGGAACGCCGTGACTGAGCCCGCTGGGGGATTATTGGGGAGGGGGGTGAGTGGGCGTGCGGGGAAATGACTGTAAATGCATGTTTCAGATGAGGCCATCCGGTGTGTGTTCTGGTGATCTCACCAGCCAGCAGGGATGGGAAAATAACATATAGCCAAACCAGATTATCATCTGCACCTAACAAATCAAAATTTATGTACACGGTAACTATAAGGCCTGGCACACATAGGTATATATTCACTACTGATCACCTTTCTTCTGATAATGATTGGATCTAAACTAAACTCAACAAACGGACAGTTGCAAATGACAAACTTTTTAGTCTTCAGTCAGAAAATGGCAGATCACACATCTTGGCAAAGATCGCTTAAACGTACGCAAGTCGTGTGCTGTGCAGCAAAATCATTTGGGTGCTCCCATCTGTGCTGTGGTTCACCCCATCCCACAAGAATGGATTTGTGCCATGTTTTGAGACCTAACGTTGATTCAATACATTAACATTTCCCCACACTTGACTAATTAAACACATGTTAACTTTTAATTACTAACATGCTCTTTGTTAAGTGAACAGTCTCTACCTATTCACTATATCAAACCCTGCTAAGTCATGTGCATCTGAAAAGTCCCTACTAGCTTTGTTTTTCTAGTATATTTCCGCCTAGTCTTGGTCTTAAAACTGTCCTGCCAAAGACCAATTTGTATACTGCTTTATCAATCTAGTCTGTTTTTTCGTGTAGAAAACTCGTTGTATGCTTTGAGTTTTCAGGACTTTTCTATCTAGACTTCCAAACATTTTTATTAATATTATTATTGCACAGTATTTATATAGCACAACTATAATATGCAGCGCTGTACAAAGTCCATAGTCATGTCACTAACTGTCCCACAAAGGAGCTCACAACCTAATGTCCCTACCATAATCAAATGTCTTTTACAGTCTAAGGTCAATTTTGGGGGGAAGCCAAATACCTAACTGAATGTTTTGTTTTTTGCTTTTTTTGGAATTTGGGAGGAAACAGGAGCACCCAGAGGAAACTCATGCAAACACGGGGAAAACATACAAATTCCTTTCAGGATACGAACCTGTGACATATTGCTGCAAAGCCGAGAGTGCTAACCACTGAGTCAACTTAGGGTATACCTAAACTCAGAATTTTCACTTTACATAAAAGGGTAGACAACCTTTTTTTTAAACTGCAACACCCTTTTTTTTTTAAAAAAAAAGGTGAAGCACCGCCCCTCAATTCTCGATCACCTAGGCGTTCAAGAATAAATGGTCGTGCAGAGCATCCCGGGATACCTATGTCACGCATCCCCGGAGGCTCTTGGCTGCTCCTACAGGCATGCGCAGAAGGGTCCCTTTCATCAAAAAAAAAAAATTGCCAATCTCACGCATGTGCAGTGAAATCAGCAAGTTATTTATCCCAATCTACGTCACTAATCTCGTGCTTGCGTCGCGTGAGATGGTGGCGCCTGGCACTCCCTTTGTGCCGGGCTGAAGACGGATACCGGGACAATGCTGGAACCAATAGAAGAAACCTCCCGACGGATCGACTGCCCTGCAGGATTGAAGGTAGGCGGGGCACTACTCCGTCTGTGATGGCGGGGCACTTCTCCGTCGGGGGCATGGCCATGGCCAGATTACACAGTGATCTGCTTTTAAATACCGCCCGGGTCCCCACCACCAGGATGCACGCATCTGCAGTTAGATGCGATGCACCATGCAGGATTTCTGCTTGGTGCATCGTATCTAACTGCAGATGCGATCACCAATAGTAAATCCAGGGGGTGATGCCACTGGCAGCACCCCCTGAATCTATTCCTGCTGCTGTCCTGCTCGTATCTCCCGGAGGCTGATCTCCGGCAGATGTGTGACATCTTCTGGGTGATGCGGTGGAGTGATGGATTCTGGGGGTGGGAAATTTAAAAGCAGATTACACAGTAATTTGCTTTAAAATTTTTTTTTACTGTAAAAAACACACAAATCATAAAATAAAAGTAAAAGTACATATTGTAGTGCACCAAGCATCATTGCCCAGTGCCCTGATTTACATTTTGCCCACTATTAACCCTGACCTTTTAATCACTTCCTGAATGTATCATTTTATCACTTTGTCTTTGACCTTGATTGTTCCTGAATTATTGCTGGAGACACATGACATCCAAAAGACATCTCGCCTACGCAAACGCTGTTTTGGAGGAATTTGAACACAATAATAATATTGCACTCTAGTTTGGAAAATTTCAGTAAGAAACATTGTTTTGGGCTAATATTTCATTATTTTTTATAATAATGATTTATAATTCTGTATTATATTATAATTTATGATTCTAATATAATAAATAAATATAATTATTATACCCGGGAGTTAATCCTAAGAATTACAGGCCCACAATATAAACAAAAATTTCTACGCAAGAAAAAAAGGATCACTTTTGCCATCAAAAAATGACAGAATTAGAACGCTAGGGGGGTTAAAACATAAAGAAACCCTCTTACCATGTTCCATTGTTTTCCCCCGGCGTCCTGCTGGTCCCCACAGGTCCTCTTCTCCCTCCCATCTTCAGCCGGCGAATGCAGAGACATCGGTGCATGCGTGTGTATATGTATGTATGTATGTATGTATGTGTGTGTATATATATATATTAAACATACTACTGTACAGTTTTATTACATGTTTAACTATATTTTTATTTAAACAGATTTTTTTTTTTTTATATATATAAAGTTTAATATTACATTTATTAAATATTGGACATATTTAGGTGAATTATGCCTAAGAATTATAGCCTACAATGAAAAACAAATTTCCATGCAAAAAAAAAAATGCAATGCTTTTTGCATTGGAAATACGGAGAGAATTAGAATGCTTGGGGGGTTAAAAACCAAGGCCGGCCTTACCTGGGGACTTGCTGGTTGTTCAGCAGTGGAAGGTGAATGGTGTGTGGTTGTGGTGTAATGTGCTGCGTTGTGGCCACACTGGAAGCTTCCAGCCAGCCGGCCACCCTTACAATTCCTTTGTCGTCCACAACAGCGGGGTGACTTGCAGACCCCCACATTACATGGACCGTAGCTGCCACCCAGACATCCGCAATGACTTGTGATAAATCACAGACTGCACTCCACACATAGAATTTCTGCATGGATGAATGAATGCTGCTGTGTGGGGACGTAGGCAGCAGGGTGACTGATGAGTGGAAGCAGCCAGCAGCTGCCATATAGCATTTCTGTGGGAGAAATGTGGCTTTGCACATTACAACACAGTGTTGACCTCTGCCGCTAACATTTCCATTGGCTTTGAAGCACCGCAACACGGTGTGCACCTGTCTACACACCTCTGGCAATTGCATGTGGAAATGTGGCTTTGATATGGCAACGCAAGCACTGTGTGTAGCTGTGTAGCCGATGGCTTGCTAGTGTGGTGTGTGTGCTGTGGTGTGAGCCAGCTGCTGAGCTCCCATTGGTCCCTTGGTAGGCCTTCGAGCTCCCTTACCCAAGATCCTCGCTCTGCCTAAACTAGCAATATTCATGACCAGTATTTATACCCCTAAATCTATCAAACATCTGCACTCATGGAGAGTAACAATTTTTTTTTATTTATCAGAATTATCTGATTTAGTCGCTAAAATGTCACTCACTTCATACTGATTAGTTTTCACCAACAAAAGAAAAAATATTACATTTGTAAAGCAAACAACTTGATATCAAACATTACCCAGAAGCACTTGCATCAATATGCAAATTTTTTATTCAATGAGCAATTTGATTGGTTGAATAAACAGCACAGAATTAGGCAGATTGTGGTTCTAAAAAACTATTTTGAAAGATCATCTATGCATATTTGTAGAGGTCGGAGGTGAAAAGCCACACTTTTACTAACATAATGATGAAATAAAAGCAATATTCATTAATGTTACATCACCTCAGGGATTAAATGCCAACAGCTATTAGACTGCAATGGGAGATGCTCAGCTATGGGGTCCTTTAGGGCTGTCCAAGCTGCAGGAGGTGTCCATTGGGGTGCCTGCAGGAACCTTGGGGCCCTCAAGGGGATGTCTGAGCTTTATTTTTATAAACATTACTATTCCAGATTTTATTTCTATATTTCAGTTGGTTCCTTAGTGGTCCAGTACCAGGGAGCTGCTCACCGAGTCATGCAGAGGAGCCAATACTAATATAAATGGAATGTGATCATGCACAGTTATGGGATCCTAGATTTCATTATCACAAGATTAGGCCTAGATCATCATCTCACCCAGCCAATATCACTTGTAAAGGGAGTGAATGGATGAAAGTGTAGAGGTTTATGCTTAGTAATACACCCAAATCATTCCCTATCATACATGTTAGTAGCCATTTGGACCTTTTTTACATTTCTGGATGTACGATTGCTTGTTCTTTGTTAAATATCTTTCATAGTAGGAAGGGTGTCTGATGATTTTGGGTGGTGTGGGTGATGTCACCATGATTTTTGACAAATTCCAGCCTATTATGTTTTTATTATTGTTACACAGTATTAATATAGCGCCAACATATTACGCAGCGTTGTACAAAGTATCCCTACCTCAGTCTAATGTCTTTTCTAGGGGAAGCTTAGTAACCTAACTGCATGTTCTTGGAATGTGGGAGGAAACCAGAGAACCCGAACCTATCGCTTCCCTATTAACCCCCCTAGTTGTAATCCCGAGTGGGACAGTCCGGGTTGCTTAACCCCCCTAGCGGTATTCCCGAGTGTGACTCGGGGTGGGAAAAAATGCAAAAATCGGTAACCCCGAGTCACACTCGGGGTAACTTTGGGGGACCCTCTTACGTTATTCCCGCGCTCCAGCGGCGATCTCACGATCCCGCTGTGAAGTGAGAAATTTAAAAGCTGATTAAATTTTTTTTTTACAGTAAAAAACACACAAAACAATAAACAAAACAAAAAAAAAATAAAAGTACATATTGTAGTGCACCAAGCATCATTGCCCAGTGCCCTGATTTACATTTTGCCCACTAACCCTGACCTTTTGATGACTTTTGATCACTTCCTGAATGTATCATTTCATCACTTTGTCTTTGACCTTGATTGTTCCTGACTTATTGCTGGAGACACATGGCATCAAAAAGACATCTCGCCTACGCAAGCGCTGTTTTGGAGGAATTTGAACGCAATAATAATATTGCACCCTTGTTTGGAAAATTTCAGTAAGACATTTTTGATAAAAATTTTTTTTTGGATAAATTACATTGTTTTGGGCTAATATTTCATTATTTTTTATAATAATGGTTTTTAATTCTGTATTATTTTATAAATTATGATTCTAATATAATAAATAAATATAATTATTATACCTGGGAGGTAATCCTAAGAAATACAGGCCCACAATATAAACAAAAATTTATACGCAAAAAAAAATAGGATCACTTTTTGCATCAAAAAATGACAGAATTAGAACGCTAGGGGGGTTAAACTACTTTATCATCCTCCATCTCCTATTTCCTAATTTGAGTTTGATTGATATAAGCCAGAGGCAAGAAGGAGAGTCTTTACCAAACTCCTGTTTATTTTCTATCTCTTGTTTAAAAAAAACTGAGGACTATCTTTTCTTACAGGGCTAAGGACCAAGCACCAGCATGTCACATGAGCTGTATCACACAAACATGCGTGAAATGTTTTGATAAAGAAAATAATACATTTTATGTTTTCTACCTATATTCTATGATTAGGTTTTCTATATAAAACAGGTTCATTTGCTAGAATGAATTGTACTAGAAAATGTTATGAGAACAAATTATTGTTTTCCAATTGTTGTTTCTTGTAATGTCTTGTTGATGACCATGAGGATAGTTTAGTCTTCATCTGAGCCTCTGAAGGACACTCAGTTGATAAGTTGTTTCAAGATAACTGTAACTTGTGTCTGTAATGTCTAAAGTGCAGTTTTTGTAACTTCTTGTGAATGACTTAATATGTCTGATCTTTATGCCTGGGAGCTTCTCAATGGCACTTGTCCAGAATTTTATTCTAAATAAGCCTTCAATATGGTTATCACGTTAGATTCACTACAACTGCAATGAGGCTCTCCACGTGTGTTTTGCAATCTTTTGTTTTTCTGTCTCTATCCTTTTACTTTCTAACTTTCTCTTATAATTAAACTTTCAAAACTTTCACCGTGAGCAGACTATTTTGTTTTTTTTATCAGTTTTGACTGGCAATATTTTTGTTTTCTGTAATCTTGTTGACTACAACTTGGTCTAGAATTTGCCCCATTAATTAGATAGTGAAGGAGCAGTAGAACATTGATAAAGACATAATTCTCCAATCTCCCCGTCAGTTAGCTATCAGTAAAAGAATGAGGGCACTATCCAATGTAGAAATAAAAAAGAACACATAAAGACCCCCCCAAAAGATCTTTGCACATTTTGCAAAAAGCCATACCCCTAAACAAATACAATAAAAGGGAACCTTTTAAACACAGAAAGGTAAGTAGGGAATTCCTGGTGTAAGTAATCTTAAACATACAAATTTTTATTTTAACAAAGACATATATTGAAAACATACAAACTTTTTTTTTCTTTAAAAACATAAGCTTTTAAACATAGTGTGGTGACCAAATATTACATCAAAGAAAGCTATCAATATTTGATGCCAACATTTTTCGCAGATGAAACCACTTCTTCAGGGGATAGATAGCAAAAAACAGGTTGAAGCACCTAATAGCGTGATGATTCATATGCCAAAATTTAGCCAAAAGCAATTCCAAAATCTCTGGATGAAAGTCATCAGTGAAAGCCAGAAAATGGTATAATTTACATGAATTCCCACAGCACTCTTTAGGTCTTCACTAAAGCTTCTGAGGGTGAAGATGTTGTGCTGCTAACAGGTACCAGGTTGTAGCCCTCAATCCACAAACAAGCAAATGGTGCAAAGAAAAGCAGTGTGATAGTAACTGGGGTATCATTGGGTGTCAAACCAGAGGTCATGAGCTGGAATGAAGTCGGAAGGTGAAGGCAAGGGTCAAGAGCCAGAGCAAACTCAGATATTAATCATCAGAAGTCAGGGAGGATACGGGAACCCCATAGATCTCAGGACCAAGGTTATATTAGCCAAACATTCAGCAAAGAAGCCATGGGGAGCTGAACCTATACCAACCCCTGATCACCAACACCTGAGTAAGCCCACCCAGCAGATAGTGTTGGTGTTCAAATTCGGGTTGTCCTTATATGTGACCCAAATATGGCTGTTTGAAATCGGATAGACCCGATCCGAAAAACACGGGATTCGACGGTAAACATTTTGGGAAAAAATGTTTAAAAAGAACATAAAAATTAATTTTAAAGTAATTTATTGAATGTTTTTTTTAACTAACTTTTTTTTTTTACAGGTTTTGCCACAACATTATAATTCCTGAGGCTGTGCAGTCGTGGGAATCCTCCTGTCATTGCAGGATCTCTGGGCACTATAGGTGATGAATGGGGACTTGTTTCTTTATCCAAGAATACCTAGTACAGCGCTACAACAGCAATCTCTGTTGCCGCACTGTCCTTCTAATATTTATTCTTGGATAGAGTTTCTCTATCCAAGAATACAGGGCACTGTATCACCTGTATCACCTGTAGTGCCCAGAGATCGTAATGGTACTGTAGAGGTAATCTGCAGTTCAGCTCCATTGTGACGTCACGTGGAAAACTGAACTGCAGATTACCTCTGCAGTTCGACTACGATGTCCGGGCACTACAGGTGATGAATGGGGACTTGTCCCCATTCATCACCTGTAGTGCCTTGTGCTGTTGGATAGAGACACTCTATCCAAAAACACATAGTACAGCGCTGTTGCCGCGCTGTGCTTCTACTATGTTTTTTTGGATAGAGTTTCTCTAGGATAGAGTTTCTCTACAGGTGATGAATGGGGACAATGTGGTGCTTTTGCAGCCCTTAAATGACCCTTAAAAAAACCCGAATTCTTGCATCATTAACTTTAATGGTATTCGAATTCAGCATTTGATCACCCAGAGAATTTCCCACTATTCGATCAAATAGCTGTCGAAACGAATAGTGAGCTATTCGACCCACACTGCCAGCAGATTGTGAGTTAATGTCTCTCTATTGGTGAATGGTAATAAAGAAGATTAAAGAATACCTATTTCTCCGCCATGTACCATCTTAACTCTTCACTTTTGAAATCAAGACTAAGGGCTTTTGAAATAAATACTGAGGCTGGGTAGATTGGTAGGTATATATTAATATGTAGGTATATTATTATTATTATTATTAATCATGATATACCAAAATAAGGTATGTCATGAAAATAAGATTGCTTGAGAGCTGGAGGGATCAACGAAGACTTAAAACTCCTATGATATGGTAGAATCATAACATCGCTGATCCGGGTGAATGCATGATACCATAGCCTGATAAGATTCTAATTGATTCTGATATCCTTGGTGTAAATATGGCAGAACAAGGCTCTTCTGACAGTTATCTGCTGCCACTTTGTGGTAGAATTCTGGTAGCAATATTGTAAAGCTTTCATTCATACAATGTTCAGTATGAATGAAATGTACAGTACTGTAGGCTCATTCACGCCAGGGGCATTTTCATTCATTTTCTTGTATGGAAAGAGAATATCTATTCAATACAGTGAAGCTGGTTACACAAACGCAGTGTTTATTTGAACTAAATCTACTAATGCATTAACCAAAAATGTCCTTTTGTGGTCAACTGAATTCATCACAACGCATGTACAATGTGCATAATAATGCATTAACATGAACCAGCATGGGTTTAAAGGCATGCAGCTATGAGAGGGAGTAATAAAAGAGAAGGCTTTTATCATGTAAAAAAGAATATTTATGAACCATAAAGTATCTGTGGCACTTATTGAGCCAAACATTTAAAGCAAAACTCCAACCAAAAATCAGCTTGCAAATGAAAAGACAAATAGATGAAGAATGTTAACTTTTAGTCTAACAATTTCCTCTGCAGACTTTTTGTGCCATTAGAGGATGGCCAGTAACGTTCAGGTCACATCCTCTGATCCATGGCCACCCTGTGAAGGATGAACAAGTGCATGTTTTAGAAAACTGGACTTAAAAAATAAATGTATTTAATATATTTTAAATAAAGGTTTGCCTTTGCTGTGGCTGAAGTTTTGCTGTGGCTGAAGTTTTGCTGTGGTAAAGATCTAAAACCTGGTTACTATATGTGGCACTAGGGAGACAAGATCACAAAACTTTTTGGAGGCCAGGATGATGTAGGTATTTAGTTATTGATATGGAACAAGAGCGTAGAAGGGTTGTCCTGACATTTTTATATATATTATATACATATAAATAAGTAAATATTTATAAATATTTGGTACAATAGTGAACATAAAAAATACAGCTCCAGTTGACCCTAAATAACAAGGCAGATGATATGCCTGTTCTAATATGCCTATTCTACAACTCAACGCGTGGGCTCAGTATTGCAAAAAAAAATAATATGACACTAGCATTTCCTGGCAAAAAAAAAATGCCCAAAATCTGCAAGAACATTGTATACAATATTTCTGTTCCATTTCCTGTTCTTTCTGAAACATATCACTATGGACCACTTAAAGCAACTTTGTTGCATCCTTAAAGCTGAACTCCAGACAGATGCAGCTCTTTATTCCTTGATACATTCTTAAATGTGTTTCCTAAAAGCAGTGCAATGACCCATATTTGACTTGGTATCAGACTTCTCCAGTGTCTGGACAGCAGATCTGGGGAAAAAAATAGCAGCACAAGGAGCCAATCTGTGGTGCTACTGTGCAACGAAAACGCTGACAAGGGTGATAGAGAGATGAGCTCATCAGTGTACTTCTTCTCCTATCACTGTCCAGTCCCAGGCTGGGGGAGAAAAAAAACCTGTAAGTGATAATGTAAAGCAGGAAAACAAAATCATCAAGGCTTCCGTGCTGGACAGGACTATACTATACAAATCTTAAAAATACAAAATGTTACATATTTTACATATTTGTCTTTAGGTGTTTACATGGACTTCAGCCTAAAAATGTAACTGTAAAAAAAATTATAGATTTTTACTTGTCCTGCAGTTGATCTTCATGCTCTTGAAGAACTATAGAAGCAAAATGTGTTGAATGTCTGGTCCTCATCTGAGTGCTGAGATTCTACTTGTTAGCTCTTATGTCATATCTGTATGCGGTAATGATGTATGGGAATGGAGCCAGTGAATGGAACCAAAGACCCAGAGGGGGACCAGGCATCCAACACACCTAAAGATGTATTGAATGCAGAAGATTCTTTGTAAACCATAGCTCTTCCAGAGAGATATGAAAGGTAGGTGGTGGGACAGGAAAGTATCAAAAGTCTTTCTTCACATGCACTTCTTTTTTACTTTTTTTTTTGATAGGACACCTTTGTTTTTAATTATAGGTATGGAGAACCACCTTTGTCTAAAGAAGCTCCTCACCTCCTCAAAGAAGCTTTTCACCTCTTCAGAAAAGCTCACCTCTACAAAGAAGCTCATTACCGGCCTAAAAAGGTTTCTTTTCTACTTGACATGGTTTCTGGAGTTAATATTCTCCATTTTGATAAGGACCTGTATGAGGTCCACCTATATGATCAGCTCTGTCTCCTCTCAACCTAACAAGAATGTTAGAATTCCCCAAGTGACCACTTGATATAAGTCCATTCAGCCTGGGCAAGGAGTTGGAGAAATGGTCATCAGATGCAATTGGCATGTCTACAATGTCCATGCTGTGTTCCTGCTATCAACCAGGAAATAAATAATAAGAATGGTGTCCTAGCTTCTGGTAGTAGAGAGATGCTGAAGGGGGCCCTTGCATTATGTAGAACTGGAATCAATGACTAATGGAAGGGTGGCTTCTCAGGCCTTCTGATGAGTTGTATACTGTAGGTTGTTTTTTCTTTTTTGGCAAAGGGCAGGGAACTCTGGGCTTTGAGGGTGGGGTGCCAGGGGTGGTTGTACCCTCCAATTCCTAAGTACAGAATTTTAAATCCTTATTGGTTTTTTAACTAAAAACAAGCCAAGTTACTAAGTGCTTCCTCAGGAAACGAAATAGCTATGCTAGTATCTTGTTCTTGAATGTTTAATCTCCATCAGTCTCCACCAAAGCCATCCTTGAACACCTCTCCTACATCTCCTTCATCTCCATGAAAGCCATCTTAAGATCTTGTGTCACTTACTCTTCATCCTTGTCCATCAAAGCTATCCAATTTAATTTAGCCATCCAATCTACATCCACCCACATCAGTTTTACATGACCTTTTTAACATGGGAAAACCTTTGAAATATATATGGATAACTTTTTCCCTACAACCATCTCCATACAAAGCAAACTCTTAGGGTAAAAAAACTTTCCTTGTACTGTGTCATCATTAAAACCTTTATACATTGCAAATGGTCTCATATCTGCCACTTTACTCATAGGTGTCCTATGTATAACAATGGACCTGATACTTTAATTACCCTTATAATCCTTCAGTTATTTTAATCTTTTGGGTAAGAGCCCTTCTTATATCATTTTTTGACAAAACTACCACCACTATTGACCAATACTTTCCAATAATATTGACCAATACTTTCCAATCTACAGATATCAATGCTATCTGGACCTAGAGCTCTATGGGACCTAACTGGTTAACTTCAATTTGCAACTGTGTGTGTGCTTGTATATGTATATATATAGTATATGTATATATATATATATATGTGTGTGTTTTTTGCTATACATAATCATTTACTTAAACCATAATACCCCCCAGGCTCTTCATAAGAACACCTCTTCAGTTTCAAGCCACCTTAAATTCTCCAATCATATGAGTAAGTCAATACACTTGTATTTTACATTCTATATATTCCCTAATCTAAATGATACTTAACCCTTCTATCATTCATACATAAAGCCTGCTCCTCTGAGACACAAGCCCTTTTTTACTTTATTTTTGGACATATTATACTATCAGGTTTTCAATATCACAGTAAGTGTGACCATTCAAAATAATTTATTATCTATGTAATTATGTATGATGCTTAAAAATATAAACACATAATAAAACCCTATTTGCCACTGAATCCCCGTCTCTTTTTCTATCTACTTCAATATTCTAACCTCTGGGTCTTTGGAGAACCTCGCTATAATTACTATATCTATAGCTCACAGTATATTAGTGCGGTGGTCAGTGGGAAGAATACATCTTATATTGCTGGCCAGTGGGAAGAAAGTCACCCTTACAGATAGCTCGAAAGATCATTGGGGTCACATAAAATGACCTCGGAAGCAAATATTGTTCATTGCTCAAGGAATGTCCAGCAACCTCTGAAGGAACCCAATGATCCCTACTAAGTCCTGGTGGAGAAACACTAATCTACATCAAAGCCATCCTAATATCTTGGCCACCTAATCTCCATTCATCTCCACCAAAGCTATCTTAATATATTTGATCACCTACTCTCTGTCCGTCACCCCCAAGCCATCTTAATATCACCTATTCTCCATCCATCTCCACAGAAGTCATCTTCATATCCTTGGTCTCTGGTTCCCCATGTAACTCTACCAAATACATCTCAATATCTTGGTCACCTAATTTCCATCCATCTCCACCAAAGACATCCTAATATGTTTGGTCATCTGTTCTCTAGCCATCCCCACCAAAGTCAGTATTCTCCCTAGAAATTTTTGGGTGGGAAGAAGCTGTAGGCAGATGGTGGTCCCTGCACTGTGACCCAACTTTTCAGAAACCACACAAAAACAGCCAGGTGATTACTGAAAAGTGCTGGGTGGTGCTCCCAGCTAAAAGGGGCTGGGGGGAACACAACAAAGCCATCTTAGTATCTTGGTCACCTTATCTCCATCCATGCCCATCAAGGCTATCTAAATGTATATGGTTACCCATTCTCCATCCATCTCCACCAAAGCAATTCTAGTATCCCCTGTCACCTGTTCTTCATCCATCTCCACCAAAGCCATGTTATTATCCCTAGTCATCTATTCTCCATCCATCTCCATCAAAGCTATTCCAATATATTTGGTCACCTGTTCTCCATCCATCTCTATCAAATACTTCTTAATATCTTGGTCACCTAATCCCCATACATCTCCACCAAAGCCATCTTAAAATTTTGGTCACCTAATCCCCATTCATCTCCACCAAAGCCATCCTAGTATATTTAGTCAACTGTTATCTACCCATCTCCACCAAGGCCATCCTAATATATTCGATCACCATTTCTCCATCCATCTTCATCAAGGCTTTCTTAATATATCTGGTAACCGGTTCTTTATCCATCTTCACCAAAGCCATCCTAATATATTTGGTCACCTACTCCCCATTCATCTCCACCAAAGCCATCCAAATATCTTTGGTTCTATTTTCTCCATTTTTTCAATAGGTGTGTCATATATTCTATACATGCAGCATGGGACACATCCAAGAAAGAAATCCTCAAAAATAAATAGTTATCAACATACCAAGCCACTAAGGACCATTTAACATGGATGTACATTTTTCTGATGTACCTTCTAGACAAGTGCATTAGGTTCCTATAGATTCTGTGTCATAGCAATATTTTATTTGGCCTATATCATATCATTAAATGTCAATATTGTGACATCATACACTATATGAATTATTGCTTAGAGTTTTGATGCGTACTGCATATTTTTGAGGAGATGATGGAATCAGCAGCAAATAGTAACAATCTAGAATAATACTAAACGATCAGTAGATGGCGATGCAAGACAGCACTAAAAAAGAACACATTGTTTTCGGTCCTGGATTCATTTGATGTTTGCCATAATAATACAATTCCAATATTAGAAGTGATGAAGTATCTGTTCCAGTTCTCAGCTGTAAAACAAAGCCCTTAAATTTATTCCCCCTGGAAAATAATGTGCAGTAACTGATTTTAAAGACAGCAAAGAAACGCTACTTTTCCTTGGCATGACGTCACAAATGATGATTTTAGACAAAATGAGGCCCTGGTTAGTTATGAATTTGGAAACTGAAATACAAAACTGTACAAATACAATATAACCTTGTAATTTTGTCAATTGGAGCAACCTAGGCCATTGCCCACTTTGCCGTACCATAAAACTTTCCATGTTTCTAACTACACAATGCAAAACCCCCAGCACTTATCCCTACTAGCCAGTAAAGAAGAGTTATTTATTATTCTACCAAATAAAACTATGATGAAGGTATAGTGGAATGGTTCAGGACCAGCTCAAAGGCAAGGTGACCACAATGGTTGCCTTCTGATTGCATACCTATGCCCTTGTATACCTTGTGACTGTCCATGTTGGGAAAAGGAAAGCACCCACTGCCCAAAAGTGCCCATTTAGTTCCAGCGGTGGCATTGTCTGGCTGTAAAACAGCTCAGGATATACCAAATATTCAGGTAATTGACTAATAAACAATAATGATGGGGCAAATTTTTACGCTTATCAGTTGCTGATGCTGGAAACATTTTTCTTTTCAATGACACTCAGTAAATTACATACATACACTTTGTAAACTGAGATTTATGTTTCATTGACCCTTGCATTTTATACACTGTTATACAATACATACCCCTGACCCCTGCACTTGATTTATTGTTGTATGTTGTCAACACGAATCCCTGTACTATATACACAATGTTGTACAATACATACTCCTGACCCCTGCACTCTGTATGCTCCTTTGTATGCTGACCACTGCACTATATACACTATGTTCTACATTATATACTTCTATCCCCTGTACTCTCCACTCTGTATTCTATATTACATACTCCGACCCCTGCACTATATACATTATGTTGTACATTGCATACTGCTAAGCCCTGCACTCTGTATACTCTTTTGTATATCATTTACACTGACCCCTGCACTATATACACTATGTTGTACATTACATAATTCTAACCCCTGCACTCTCCACTCTGTATTCTATTTTACATACTCTGACCCCTGCACTATATACATTATGTTGTACATTGCATACTGCTAACCTCTGCACTCAATTTACTGTTGAATGTTGCATTAATCCCTGCACTATACATACTCTATACATACAATATGTTGCACATTACAAAGATCCAACCATTAAACTTTACATGCTGCTGTATAAAACTTATACTGACCCCCTTATAGAACCTACTCTATGTTGTACATTACAATCTCCTGAAACCTGTACTATATACAATATGTAATCTATTACATAGTTCCATACACTGCACATTTTCTGCTTTGCTGTATTGTTTTTACAACGACACCTCTTCATACTCCGTGTTGTACATTTCATTGTTCTCACCTTGTACTCTATATACTGTGTTGTATGTTACATACTCTAACATTTACTGTTTACTATGTTTGCTATGTGTGCAATAAACAAGCACATGAATATATGTCAATAGGGCGAATAGATCTTTTTTTTTAACAACGTCCCCTTAGGCTAAACCAGGCATGGGCAAACTACGGCCCCCAGGCCATATTAAGCTTTTTCATCCAGCCGGTTGTACTCTCGCTCTACTTCAGTAGCTCCAGTGAAGTAGGGAGAGAGTTCAATGGGTCACTGTCCTTGGATCTGGCGGGTGACCCACCGAGCGAGATCAGGAGAAGCACCGTGCTGGGGGGGGCGCACCGGCCATGTGCCCTATACAAATCCTGGGCTCGGGGAAGTGGGCGGAAAAACCTGCCCAGATCTGCGATAGGAGAGTGGGCAGGTTTATGCCATCATGACATCACGTTTAGTGGCATCAGTATGGCATAACCCTGCCCACTCTCCCATCGGCCAGGCCCCTCTGTCAAATTTTATATCAGATTGTGGCCCCTGACTAAAAAAGTTTGCCCACCCCTGGGCTCAACCCACAGATGAGCATAATGTTTTCAAATGCACCATTGGCATACTGCATCTTTTTGTTTCTTCATTTTTGCATTTTTAATATGATTTTTATATTCAATTTTAATTTCTTTTATGGCTGCAAAATTCTTGATCTTCACAATTGTCTAAACAGGTCGGAGTAACAGTACATAAATACATACCTGTGTTCCTGAATAGCTGTTTCATTTAAAATACATTGGGGTCAATTTATTAAGAAGTTAATGCGGAATTCAGCAGCATTCTCTGGTGGAGAATCAATCACTACCATTGAAAACACATTGGAAACATTTTTCTGCATCAGCTTGGGTTAGTGGTGAGTATATAAAGCTTGGGGCTTTTATGTTGAGAAAAAATACAAATGTGTGAAGCAGATCCACTGATTTAATCATCCTCCTTTTACTGAACTCCTAATGCATAAATGTTCATTTAAATAAAATCCTCAGATATTAGTGCACTTTGTGTCTACTAAATGCCTTTGCAAGACCAGATATTACCAATGATATTATCAATGTGTGCTGCAAATAACCAGTGCAACGAGCAGAGATGTGGGCAAGGTTGAACCAGGGCTCAGCAGAAGTAGTCCCTAGGGCCCACTGGGACAAGGGCAGCAGAGGCTATGAGCACACCAGAGGTAGATTTTAGGGCCCATTAGAATGCATAGCTTTCCTGGCATTTGGTATTTTTCTGTAAGGCAGCAGAGACCAGGTACCCACCAGAGATAGTGCCTAGGGCCCACTAGAATACATAGCTTTCCTGGCAAATTGGCATTTTTCTTTAAGACAGCAAAGACCAGGGACCCACCAGAGGTATTGCCTAGGGCCCACTAGAATGCATAGCTTTCCTGGCATTTTTCCCTATAGCAACAAAGACCAAGGACCCACCAGGGGTAGTGACTAGGGCCCACCGGAATACATATCTTTCCTGGCATTTGGCATTTTTCTGTAAGGTAGCAGAGACCAGGGGCCCACCAGAGGTATGGACTAGGGCCCACTAGAACACATAACCAAAAACTAATTTTGGAAGCAAATGACTGGGTCCCACCAGAAGTTTTTTTTATCGTTCTTCAGACCAGTCCGAACCTGGATGTGGGAGGGACCCGGCATGTCCACCGGCTACAGGCTGCCTGCTTTAAACTATAGGAGGGGGCAGAGACAAGAACATCCCCCCCTGCACAAGAAGAGAGAGCAGCAGTGACTAGCCTTTATTATAGGAAGCTCCTGCACAAAGGCAAAGTTTTACGCTTGAAATGAGGTAATGATTACCTATACCAACACTACTAAGTCTGGACTACCAGTCAAGAATGCTGGCATGTAGACTAGAGATCCCATGGGAAAAAAATAAACAGAGTGTGTGTTTGTGAGAGAACTGTTAGTTAATTTGAGAGTTAAGTTTATGATGTAAGTGATGACGAGGATGGACCCTGGTGATGAACGTTAGTTATTTTCATGTTTGACCAGGTTGTTAGGTTAGGAAAGTTTTAGGTATTTCGATGAAAATTTAGGTTGTTAATGATTACAGGGCACAACCCAGGAGATGAAAGAAGGTGTTAATGTTTACAGAGGTCGATCCAGGTAGTAAGAACTGGTTCCAGTGAACACAGGAGATTTTTCAAGTGATAAGGGAGAGGGGGTGTTAATGATCACAGGGGTTGTCCTGTCTAATAAAGGGGAGCTTGAGTGATTATGGAAGTAGACTACTTGATAATGAGGCATGTTGGGGATCACAGGATTTTACCTGGATATTAATCTAAAGCTACGTACACACTTCCAATAATTATCATTGGTAAACGAACGACGAATGATCCTGCACGATATCTGCAAACAATTGTATGGCACCGATCCTGTACATACAGATAACGACACAATCTCTCTCTCTCTCTCTCTCTCTCTCTGTATTTGAGTGTGTGTGTGTATATATATATATATATATATATATATATATATATATACACACACACACACACACACTCATATACACAATACAGCCTGTATCGATCGAACGTTCGTTCATCGCGCATGCTCAGACCATGCACGATCACTGAACGACCGTAAACACGATAGATGGTCAACGATCGTCGTCCAATCCGATCCGCCGGTCTGGTCTTTCATTTCCAACGACTATCCTCATTCGTCGGCGTTGTTGGTTACTTTTTTAACGAACGATTTTTGGCCAATCGGTCGTTCGTCGTTCGTTCGTCATGCATTTCCAACGATAAAAATTGGAAGTATGTACGCAGCTTAAGTCAGCCAGGGAAATCACTAGCCTCCTTCACCGTCAACCCCTACCATACTGATACAAATCCCAGTGCCTTTTGCCACTGGGTGATGCATCACCGTAAAAGTACTAGGACCAAAGGTGATTGGTTCGGGCCCTTTGATAATGGATGTGTAAATGACAAGCCTTTGCTGGGATTCCATCATGGAAAAAATTGTAATAGCATGTTATTTTATCCATATATATTATAATATTATTATTATTATTATTATTATTATTAATAAACTGAATTTTTATAGCGCCAACATTTTACACAGAGCTGTACATTAAATAGGGGTCATAAAATATACTAGATACACTAGGTAGTAGTTTAGTGTTTAAGGCTTGTAAGTATAAAATATACAAAAAAGTCAAACAAAAAAATGCACGGTAAATGTTCAACTTGCTTCAGTCCATAAGAGGTAAACAACTGCTATTCCAGACAGTCGTAGTCTTACTTACAGAAAAGGCTGGTATATTTTAATCCTTATCTTAGCTCTATATGGTGAAGAGAGAGATACACCATAATGCCTGGAAAGGGAAAAAGAAGCGTGTGTGTTTAATATGAAATGTTCCAGAGAACGAAGAGTGACTGTAGGAATGGAGTCCACATATCTACCATAAACAGTTCTAGATAGGGCACTCTTGGAGACAAGGAGTTTTAAATTTGGTTTGTGTTATGACAACTACAAGCTTAGCAAAGAGCAGAGACTGAACTGCTCGTGACTTTTTCTTTCCCAGAGAAGCACTTTAGACTCTTAAAATGTTTAGATTTGGAGTACAGAAGATGGTTTAGAAAGAGCAAGAGGACATGAGGCGTGTGTGTGTGTGATCCTAGCCCAACAAATGTACGCATATTACATACCACGTATAGTGGTACTTGGCTTTTAATGCATTTCATTTTAGGAAATCACTCATAGACATAAAAAAACATACTTGTGGTAAGGGGTTTTTCATATTTGACTTATGGATAAATCCAGTTGCCTCTGGAGACCTCCAAAAGTGTTTTTAGGTTATACATATTATTAAAATATTTTTTTATGAGATGCATTTTTAGTTGTTTATGGTTTCATCTTTTCATATCGTATTTAGAGGTCTGTAAAAGCTCTCTCTTGCTAAAACTCTGCTGAGCCTTTGAAAGATTAATGTTTAATTCCTTCAGGGTTTAGGTCAACATACCCAGCATGAGTTTTTGCTCATTTTTTTCCATGTGGCCATGACCTTGCCATGTTACATAATAACACAGGTTAAAAAAAGACACAAAAAAATACAACTTGAACCACAAGGGAAATAAACGTTTAGTGCTATGTCTTACACAATATCTTATAAGTATGAAGGCAATGGACACCGTTCTAAGAAACTGAAGTCAAGTGTTTCCAGTGAAGAGCACTATTAATGGTACAGCATACAAAGACAATTGTGGGACTCCGGGACTGATTTATAAAAGCTCTCCAAAACCGGAGAAGATAGGTGATGCAGCAAACCTAGAATGGATTTCTTAACAATCATTTACTATTAATTGGAAAACAAATGTTTTCAGTTCTGGACCAGATCCATTCGAGGTTTACTGGTTCAATCAAGGTCTACCATGTTAGTCTATCTTCTCCAGTTTCGGAGAACTTTTTAAATTAGGCCCCCAACAATTGTGGAACAACAATTTAGTGAGGGTCAGATTTAGATCCAACTTAACTGTATTCACTTTGCACCAAAAGAAAACCTGACCTTAACCTCAAAGAACACCTTTGGACTGGATTAAAACACCAATTGTGAACCAGGTCTAATATATATGCAAAAGGTATATCTACAGTATATCTAAAAACTCCTATCACAGCTACAATATATGACCTTGTTGGACATTCTAAAATCATGGTCATTATAAAAGCTGGCCCATGATGACCATGGTTTTGGAATGTTTCAACAACCTCATCTACTGTAGGTGTGATAGCCTGTTGTCCAAAAACATTTGGCCAGATTTTATTGCTAATTTCTATTGTACATATTAGAAATAAATTTATAGGGTACATAGAACCATTTACTTTAATCATTTCCCCCAAAAATTCATTCTCGGTCCAATGTCTCTAACACACTACTTCCACACCAAGAATTTTTACAAGGAGCCAATTAATCTACCAATATGATTTTTAGATACAACCCTTTCGAACGATCAAATGGCATGCAATTGTGTCTGGGGTGGGTTTAGAACCAAAGGACCAGCCAACTGGCCACCATTTGGTATTTACATAATAATTATAATTATATGTAAAGTTTTCTTTAAATATATAGAGAGAACATTGAGTATCACTAACACTTTTACTTTGAGCAGTTTCTAGTCCTTTTTACCCCGGAGGAACCCTTAAAACAATTCTCAGTTTAGAAGAACACTTGCTAATTTATTGAAAAAAATTATTTGAAGGACAGGGGGGAAAATTGCCCCCTAAAGTGATGATTAGAATATTACTTCTACAGACATCAAAAAATCACTGATGGCATCTAATTGGCTCTTCCACTGATGGCTCTTCCAAGTAGCATTGACTCTGGAGTTATGCAGTCACCATTGAATGGCCAAGATCAAACTCCTAACTACCTCTAGAGAAACCCTTGGGTTCCACATAAATCAGATTGAGAATGGCTGAAATAAAGAAAAATGTAAACTGACCCAAAAGTTTTACATACCTTATTATCCTTGCATGTTATCAAATCATAATCCAATCCAATCCAAATGACATAAAGATCCATAAAACCATGTTCCTTAAGTCACCAAACATTGAATGCCTTTAGCTTGCAGTGATGACAATCAGCCCTCTTTGATTGACTACCAATACATGCCAACACTTTCAACTTTCCTATTTTATTTATATATGTTTTTCCTTTGCATCTAATTAACAGATAACTCATTCTTTATATCATTTCCTTTATATCTCAAACCTAACTTGCATTATATAGCAATCAATAACAATAATGCAAATAACCCACAGAGGTCAAACAGTCATTGAGCATCACAGCCCCTTGGCCAATCTGACCACTCGGTTAATTCACCACAATGTCCAAAAAGAACCCCACTCACCAACAAATGTCACAAGAGCTCATGTCTTTCTTTGCTTTGGGGTAGCTTTCAGCCTCCATTGGTGTTTAGGTTTGTGCTCAATGGCAGATTCCATGGACAACTGCTGCATTCATGTATTTCCCATGAGCATTACACATGCTCACATTATTTTATCAAAGCTTGATATTAGTTTTTAATTGGTGTTCTTTCACAATTTAGAAGAGTTGGAGTGATTTAGAAGATACTGCAGGACTCATTAGTAGCGTTGAACAGGTTGGTTGAAAAGCTTTCAATAGCAGTAACAAATAAGTCCCATTGAGTTAAGATTATCTTATCTTGTATCTCTTTTAAAATGTTTTTAATAAAATTGTTGAGACAAAATTAACAAAAAGAAAACAGTGTAAAGCACCTAGAAAAGAATCCTGTAGTAACAATGGCAATCCTGTAGTAGGCCAATGGCAGAAACCACAACGTGCAGTAGGGGGCCTGATATCCATCACCTCTAGTGTTGGACATCAACTGCAGAAAGGTCATTTTATTGATGTATCAACAAAACAGAAATGTATTAATTTGTGTCCTTTTATATAGATAGAGTTCAGCTTTAAAAATCCTAACAATCAATAATAAAGGCTCTCAGACTAGCTCCTCTGACAGCAGACGGAATTGTCAAATCGCCAGCCAAGAAGACCAAGCTGTTCTCTGCCATAAATATACCAGACGTAATAAAAAGGCAAACATCATTTATCCCCTATGAGTTTTTTTAATAGCTTGTTCCTCAGTTCCTGGTGACTGGATGATATGAGTCACATTGCTTGGCTCACAGTCAAATGCAAAACTGACGGTGGGAATCTCCTGGCTCCATCCCACACGCCATGATGTCACTACTAACGTTAGTCTCCAGTTAAAAATTAGGACATAACTCAATGTAGACAAAAACCTCTTTAATTAAATTGCTAAGAATGGATTTTCATGTTAGGAAAAAAACAGCCATTCCATTTACAAAAGTTGTAAACAGTTTTGGCACTAAAAGACAAGTTCATTATTTGCTGCTTTCCCTTGTGCATTTGCTCATAGAGCTCAAAGCGACCCTGATTTAGTAACAGAGTAGAACTTGTTCCCATTTCTTTCACATAATTGGATATTCTTTGCAATGTTCATTTTTATTTTAGATCCATGACCTATTCACACATAAGGTTGGGGGAGAGCAGATAAACAGCCAATGGCTAATTTTGTGAATCAGGCTTTTGCTCCTTTAATCAATCAGGATCACCATGTCTAGACAGAAGGACAAGCAGCTTCAAAAACTCAACTGATACAGCTAAATTGATAACATGAAGGTAACCCTACTCTTTATGGATTTAAAATCCTCTATCTTTCCTAAAAAGGCTATGCACAAGATTTTGTAATGGGAAGGTGTTACTATTTTGCCAAAGGAGCATTTGGGATTGGGTCAGCAGTAGGGTTGAGGTCAGGGTTTTGTGTAGACAACACCAAATTCATCAAACAACGTCATTTTTGGAGTTGGGTTTGTGCTCAGAGGCATGTTGGGACCTAAAATTACCTTTCTTTACTTGTTACCACAGTCTGGAGTGCACACCTGAAATAATTATGAAGGCATCCACATAGTAAACGTTCACCACTCCTTCACATCTTGCCCTCAGAGATGCCAGTGTACATATACATCCCATATAAATCCTGTTTAATAAAATGAATAATAATTAAGGTAAGGGTGTCTGGTTCTCCTATGGTGCAAACAGAAAAAAGTTGAAGAACCACTGATCCTAATATGGAAGTCCACCTGATGCAGCTTCTTGTGATGGGATATAAATAATGATTCAGAGCAGAGTTGTCACCCAGATCTAGCCTGTATCTGCTTGTACTACAGCGGGATGAAAAAAATGTTGTAGGGTGCATGGCTACCAGCTTTGTTACCTGTTCATGAACCTATAGCTTGCCAGTCAACACCTGCCCACACTAAAGCTACGTACACATGTCAAATTTTTCTCGCCCGATAATCGGCTCAGGGCAGATATCGGGCGAGAATCTGGCGTTTGTACAGCCCGCGTCGTTCATCCGTCCGTGGTCCGTCGATCCTAATGCAAGGGAAGAAGGGGGGAGAACGCAGCAGGGTGCTGCTCCGTCGCTCTCCCTCTCCTCTCTCCATAGAGCAGAACAGTGCTATATGTACAGAGCTCGTTCATGCATCGTGCTGTTCTTATGGTTGAAAAGGATCGTGAAAGATCTTTTCCAAAAACAAGAATTGCACGTGTGTATGCGGCTTTAGTCCCACTCACTTTTTTTTGGATTGACAGTATTGCCTACGATACTGATGTTCTCCCACTGGGCCTGATTTATTAAAGTTCTCTAAGACTGGAGAAGAAAGACTATCATGAGAGAACCTGGGTGATCCAACAAACCTGGGATGGATGCTCATCATTAGTTGTCCATTGTTTTAAGATCCATTCCAGGATCGCCGGATCACCTAGGTTCCCCTATATTAGTCTATGTTCTCCAGCCTTGGAGAGTTTAATTAAATCAGGCCCACTGTGATTTACAGTGAGAGGGGAAGCATGTGGGACACAAATGAAGGAGGATTTTGCTCAGTCAGGGAAGCTAAAGGGTTTTGATAACTTTCTGAGGGTTGCATGGGACTTGTTTAGAAGATCATAAAGGTGCTTTGAAATATACTTTAGGAATTTTACGAATTTGCCTTGACTTATAGATAAGGTGCATTTGGGAACAGGTTATTGTCATCCTTCTACAACGGTCTACATAAGGGTTTCATATGGGGTTCTGCAGGAGGTTCACTGGGGTTCGGCAACTGGCCAACATTGCAGCAAATTCATATCCATCTGACATTGCCTTTAGGGTTTCACTCTGAGGATAGACAGGAATGCAGGATAAGCGAAGAAGATCTGGTCTCTCTAGGTATAGAACACTGGCTGGGAAATTTTTACCCTTAAAAACCAAATCAAATGTTCTTTAGCCACTGAACACCGATGTATCTTTATTGTTTATACAGACCTGAGTATTTTTCACATATCAAACATTTATTATTACTGGTCACTTTAAAGTACTGTGAGCTGTAAGTAAGAAAATTATTTCAGGGGATCACAAAAACCTTTTAAGGGTTCCTTCAGACCGAAAAGGTTGAGATATCTTCATGCAATCCACCTGACCTTGTTTTTATTTGAAGTTTTTTGCTAACTGACTTTGTTTTATTGTAAATAAAAAAAAAAAAACAGCAATAAGAAGTATTCGGACAAGTGCTTCATAGAAACTGCCACCATAGAGATAAATGATTTCTACTTTCTTCCTGGGAAATTCAGTTGAAGGAACACAAGTATGTGTTGCCAAATCGTGAATCTAATTTTGGCTTATAGCCCAACTAAACACAAAATCAAGCAAGGGAAATTCTATTCTTGCTCAGATTGGTAAATTAATTCAATCTGGTACAGAAACAAAGTGGCAGACGTAATCCAGTGCTTGCATACTGTATTACAGATATTTCCACTCATTTAAGCCTATAGGAAGGTCAATCAGATGTGACCATGTGACACCCAAAGTAAGAAGCGCAGTAGATGCCAGGCTTCATTTCCAGCAGTAGTAGAAATCATTGGCCTGATTTATTAAAGTTCTCCGAATCTAAAGAAGATACTATTCTGGAAGAACATGAGTAATCCAGCAAATCTAAAATGGATTTCCTCAAACTCATTTCCTATTAGTCTGCAAATGTTTTTAATCATAGACAACGATCCAGGACTCTAAATGTTCCAGATCACCCATTATGGTGTATCTTCTCCAATCTTGGAGAGCTTTATTAGATCAGGCCCAATGTGTATACATGGAGGAGATTTTGTAGTTCACATGAATTAGGTTGTAAGTACTTGTAGGACCTGGACCTGCCCAAACTTAGCTCTTCCTATCCGCATGCTTGGCATATGAACTGGTTGACTTCTTGTGCTGCTTCTTCATTTCACACTCCAATTACCTGTAAAGGGACTAGGAGAGACTAAGACCAGGTCATATGCAGGTGTTTATACTGCTTGCATTTCAAAAATAAATTCCTTTGTGTATTATTTATTACACAGCTGCACATTTTGTGTATGTATATTATATGGTTTGTCCCAATCACCATCATTATCACCGGACAGCTGGTACATTCCTGTAGACATGGCCCATAGGCTTGGTTGCATTTTCTTTGCACTAGAGTTGAAACTAGGGCCATGACATTATTTGCTTGTATGTTCTGGTATGTATGTTTGTATTTTCTCCTTGTGTTTATGTAGGTTTACTCCCATGCCCTAAAAACAAACTAGTAGGTTAATTGGCTTCCACCTGGAATGGCCAATGTTTGACATTACTCCATGACTTTAATTATGTTAAGGAGCTTTAGAATGTGAGCATCTCTGAAGTTGAATTTTATATTTATTAACCTCAGTGCTCTGATTCTTTTCTAATCTGTTGTTATTCCTAAGTAATAACAAAGGTCCGTCATATGTGCATGAATATATGGTTGTGAACCTAAAGCCGGTCCTTATATGGTAATGAAGCTGGCGCGACTAACTCCATCTTGTTTTACTCAACCTGACAGATAGGCTGAGAGGTTTAGGAATTTAAAAGGATTAAAAAGAAACTAAAGACATTTCCATGCAAGATATACAGGTCAGCAATTGTATTTAATGTAATACAGTAAAATCACAACAGTACACTCTTCCAGAGATTAAACCACAGTCCTAATACACTAATAACTATTTTTTTTCATAATGACACCAGAAGCCTAAGCACACTTTCAATATTTTGGCACATCTTCACAGGGGAAAGGGTAATTTTATGAGTGTTGGTGAGACCACAAAGTATCCTGTGACTGTATGTTTTTTCTTTTTTTTATAACAGTGTCTCCTCCATCTAAAAGTCAGCAGCAATGTTACATCCTATTGAGAACAGGAGGAGCACAAGGTCTGTGATTTGGCACAAAGATCCAAGGGTTCACAATGAAGTGAGACATATTTCCACTAAAGGTAAACAGCTGATACATCCAAATCCAAATACAATTCAGCTCAGGGTCTTCCCAGCCTTCCAGGTCCCAATCTTCCATTTTCATTGTGTCTTTACTTTCACCTTCAGCAACTTCAGACCTTATCTTTAACTTGCCCTTTGTACATAGACTTCCCATCCCAAGATGCATCATTTTCTAGAAAGTCCAAACTTTGAGAAAACCAATCTTGGGGATGGTGGAAACCAAACTTAAGAATGATGGAAACCAAATTTTTGGGATGGTGGAAACCAAACTTTGTCATGGTGGCTTTAAAAATACCTAATTATGAACATGAAGATGAAGAAGGTTTTACAGATAAAAGGTAAAAAAAAGTGGTAAAGTTTGGACAAATGAAGTCTTTGGGACATCTCATGTGGCTCATATGATCCTACATGCTCAAGATTTCATAATGCTCCACTGAAGCCTTTAACGTGAAATCAAATATAACTGCACAATAATGTTAAGGAACATATGTATCTAAAGAAATTAAATTGTTTTAAAAGATAACATGGATTTGTATGTGATAGACAACATGGTGTAAATTTAATGGGCCAGAGTGTTGTCCTTGGGTTCTGGGTTCCATGACCATCCTTGGCGTTACTCAACAGAGGACTTCAACACAACACAACCAGCAAGCTATCTTCTAGGTCCATGTCTGTTTATGGCCCTTTCAATGAGGAGATAGTTGGCCATTTATTATACTGAAGCAACATTTTTTACTCCCATCTCAAGAACTTCTCAATAAACTGTGGCCAGCTGGAGGAACAGGGGGGTTGAATGGGGCCGTGGTGGGCTAAGGGAAGAACAGCCATTGGCCGCTGTAGGCATCATGCAGACAGGTGTCACCACAAGCTCATGCAAGGGTGTAGTGCCTGACATGGAGATCCCTGGTATGGGGGGACTCCAGAAGTCAAGTCTTCACTTTCTGGCTGTAAATGGCAATAGAAAGAATAATTAAAATCAGCAAGGACTTTTAAAAACTTAAAGGCAATACAATAATTATACAATATTCCCAAAAAATGTGTTACTCCAGCATTATAGGACAATAAAGGAAGAAAGCATAGCTAGCTAATCCCAAGAACTCAATTTGAACATGTTGAAGTCCACTAGTCCTTGGATGTGGTGGCTGTTTTTCTTTTTTTTCACTTGGTGATCCTTCCAGCAACACACTACAAGTCCTACAATGGCAAAGTTCATTCCCCATGTCTATTTCATTCAGTTCTATGCAGTGACCTAATTTGAAACTATTCCACTGTGCAGGAGCTTACTGTAATACAGAGCAATCACTACTGCTCTTCCCTTGTGCAGTGTGACTGGTCCTATATCTACTCTCTCCTGTAGAGGACAGCCTAGAGTAAGTGGGCCTGTTGGGTCACTCTCGGAGCCTAATGTTGTCACCTGAGAGTATTATAACCTCCACATCTTCTCTGTAAACTAGAAGGAGGTTTTCTGTAGTCCTCAAAGACAATTGGAAAAAATGCAACTGATAACAGTCTGCAAAAAGCACAGGACAAATCAAGCTGAAAAGATTTCTGGAAGCATCAACAGGTTTATTGTTGCATTTATTTGGCAGTCATAATGAAAGACAATTTTTATCACAGTTGGGTCAAATTAATTTCACTCTTGTCATCCAGTTCTTACCTCCAATCACCACTTATCTTTCTCCTCCTGGACCGTTTCCCCGCTGTTTTCATCGGTATCTGCTTCAGCACTTTGACCCATTTTAGTGATATGACGTAGGAAGGACGTTGCATTAAATGCCCTCTAAGCAAAAATGTAAAAAAAATTGCTTTATGTGATACATTTACTTTTATATAAATGTTTTCACCTGAGATTCGCCCAACTTTTACCCTACCTAAATCTAATATAAAAAATATTTAAAATTTGGGTAAAAGTTGGGTGAATCTTGGATGAACACATTTAAAAAAAATCCCTTAATGTTTTTGTGATGTACATGTAAAATCAGCTCAGAGACCCTATCACCAACTTTGCCATTGGTGCCAAAATTTACCAAAATGTTTCTTTCCCTTCTGTAAATTATAATTTTACTTAATTGCAATGCAAACCTTCAAGGATAGGTAATTCCCTAGCATAGCCTCCTTCGTCACACAATATAGTTCTTTCAACTGCCAGCCAATAGCAATCCACTATTCTGCATATCTTAACAAAAGAGGGGGACCTGTCCTCTCTCTACGCTTTTGTGGATCAAAGGCTGCTGTCCCCGGTTCTCAAATAACGAAATAATGAGCATTCCTTTACAATATGATTTAGAAATATAATTTTGGGAAATAAAAGTCTATGGTGTGTGAAGATGAAGGAGTGCTCCTGCTTCAATGTATGAAAGTCCAAACAGAGTCTTCAATGATTGTTATCACATGGATACATTTTCTGGAATGCTATATGCTGGCATGTCATACATGACTGTAATTGTTCAGTAGTAGCTCCCACTTTTCCATAGGAAATACAAGTATCCCTTTTACAACAGGGCCCTGAGCTACAGACCATTCATAATCCAAAAACCGTCTCACCTTCCACTGACTCCGGGCAAAATTCTTCTGGATTTGCTCACTAACAGAGCCATGGATGTCTCTTTCGAGAGCTGTGTCTCCTGAGATCCTGCAAGAAGAGAGTGATTATTTTGACATGGAAACTTGTTTAGAGAACAGAATATAGAAAACTCAATACAAGACTGATGGAGAACTATCTGAAAATTTTATAGTAAAGGCAAGCTGGCTGCTCTTCTTTCCCCATTTATTGTCAACAATAAAACTCCTATTTTGCTCAATCCATTCCATCCTCCAAAATATTCCTTATCTTAATCCAAACTTATTCAACAAGTATATTATCCACTACACAAACAACTATGAAGTCATAACATACGTTTACTACCTGCAATAAAACTCTCTTGAAAGCGCTTAGGTAATTTAAATTATAACAGTTCCCGAGGTGGAACTTAAGATATGGATACCTGGGCAAAATTATTTTTCCTTGGATCCTAATATCTTCCGGTCTTGTTATAAACTCACTAAGAAACCAAAGAGACTAACCTTCCTATTTACTTTAGTGGAAGGACAATAGAAATGCAACCAGTACAGTTTACCTTTTTGACAACTCTCCATCATTTTGGAACAACCAGACACATAACTTTTGGGTCCAATAAGATTTGATATCCCCTGATGAAGCTAATTTAGGCGAAACACGTCGCTTGAGACTTATTCTATGTCTCTGGTAATTCAAACAATATTGTATGTACAAAAATCATATGTAGTTCTTGAGCTGATCTTGTATTTTCTCTTGAACATAGCATGAGTATGATATGTTTTTATACATTTTTATGTTTATGTTTGTGTATACATTTTTATGTTTATGTTTGTTTATGTATTACTGCAATTTGAGCTTTTCAATATGAAATAAAGTAATTGTTTTGCCTCCTTTTCTCTTTCTCCTCTTCCACTCTACTTTCCTTTACAATAAAATATGTATTTTTTGAGGCTTAGCACACCATCAAGTCTACCTGCTAGTATCTCATAAATTATCTGATCCCCCCAACTTGGCATAGTCTCTGATTTCTTATTGAGATATCTGAATAAATTTAAATATAACTGTCCATTAATTAATTGATCATGTAGTTTATTTGAAAATGCCAGCAGAGTAAATTTCACCTGGTACCAGACCCCATACCAGGAAAAGGAGAGACAAGAGCCAAAGTGAGCTGCAGTGATCATGGGTCAAAGTGATAGAGAGGTGAACTTGTAATTCCACTGCTTCTCCTTTACTATCCATTCATAGGCTGGGGAAGGGAAAATACCTATTTGTATTATCCTGAAATAGAGAAAAGTCAACCCTTGTGTCTTGTCAGACAGGGCTGTGCTTTGTGCCACAAGCTTGATTGGTAGAAATGTAAATCCGGTAAGATGTAAGGTGTAAGGTGTAAGGTAAGATGTCTCCTTTGTATGTACTTTATATTTGCATTTAGACAATTGCCTGAAGATCAATGTTAACTGTGTACAAAACTATATCAGCAGTTTTAACTGCACAAGGAAATTCATTTTGAGTATCTAACTGGCGCTTCTTCTTCTGGGACTGCTGATTCCTTTTGGGTAATTTTTCTATGTAGCGAAAGAGATTGCCTTTGCTGAGAGCATAAACACGGAAGCATCAATCACACAGAATAGGTACACAGGCTCAAATAGAAAAAGCAAAGTATCATTTAATGTTTTGCTATATATTCATCATGTGGGAAAAACTGCACTCAATTATTACGACTCATGAAATGCTTCACAATGCACCGGGGACAAGCTGGCAGCTCTGCCAAGCACTGTTGGGACGGGACATGCTGGTTTGATATGAGAAATGAAGATGTATTTTCCTGTTGGCGTTTTAAAAAAACTAAAGTACATAATGGAGGTAACATAGAAGGAAAAAGCAGAAACAAAAAGGGGGGGGGGGGGGCAGGGAGGGCAGAGATGTTGAGAAAGGATTGCTCAGACATCTTTCTGTGGGCACACAAAAACTGACAAGGCTAAGCTCAATTCTAGTTGGCTCCTTGGATGTACCCCCAGATCAGGGATAGTTTTAGGAAATGGCAAAATAGAAAGTGGGGACCCCAAATAATTCCAGCTTACTCAACCCTTTCAAATCTGTTTATTGGGGCACTGGGTAATTGGCCAGTTTGCCCTAAAATTGTCCTGGTCTCACACCTTTCTTATACCCACCACAACCTTCAAACATCTGCAAAGAAAGGAATTTCAACCCACCCATGATCCCATTCATTATACTGATAACCAAGGCTGTGGAGTGGTTGAGCATAGGTTGATTCTGGTGAACCACCTCAATAGTGTTATAAAAAAACACCCATCCGAACAAGCCACAACACCTGCATTCAGCCAGGCATCCAACATTTTCAGAACCAGACCAGTAGAAACAGTCTGTGCTTATTTTGGGACGGGTCTTCTATGATATGCGGTTAATTAGACTTGTGTTTGAGCATGTAGCAGTGTGCAGATAGTAATGGATAATGTGAGAAATATTCTTCACAAGAGAATAAAGTGAATTGTTTTTGCATGGACTGTATTTTGTCTTTTTCTTGGCCTGTTGCCTAAGCCTGCCGTGAACTTGAACTTTTTACAAGTGGAGTGGCAGTCGAGCGGTCAGCGCAGTGATCTTACCATGGATGCTGCAGGGCTTGTTCACAGGTCAGCCTCTTCTCCGGCTCCCTCTCTAGCAGGTGTCGAATAAAATCTTTAGCTGGATAGACAGATGTAATGTAATGAGGTGAGAAATTCAAGAGTTCACCACAATTTATCATCAACTGGTAACAGACAGCTCAATCATAGCAAATGAACCCAGAAGACACAGAAGACTGCTGGCACAGGACCAGTCCAGATCTAGTGAAAATTCCAATTTGCTTTTTTGTTTCTCTTGGACCAGCAGAGATGACCCTTTGAAAGATACGAGGTTCTATGTTATAAAATATCACCTGACCTGCATTTAAAAGTGGATAAATGTGGACAGATCCCAGTACACAGAATACTCCATGTATACCAAGCCTTTGTTCATTGGCCTGTAGGCCACAATACATAGCAAAGAAACCTGTGATGAAGAAATCCCGGCCTCAATAATGCATGCCAGGGAGTTTGTGGGTATTTTGTATATGATTCCTTAAAATGCAACTCCAAGAAGTCACCCCTTTTATGTTACCAAACATAAAAAGCAGCTTTGGCTGCCATATGGCCTGGTTTTCTGGTGCTTTTCCCCAAAGACTCAAAGCTCCAAGGTCCAGTACTGGTCTAACCTCCAACATCATTCAAGTCAGTTACTCTAAGCCCAGGCAGTCATTGACACACCCCATGAGGTTTTCTTTAACATGTCAGACTGGGTGTCCTTCAACACATTCAAAAGAGATTCCCACATTATGGCATCGCTGCCACACACAATTTTCACATTTGCATACTACACAGCCCTGTTCCAGAGCGAAGAGGACCCCAGGGCATCATAGGATCCACCAAACAACTGCTGGATCCAAAGATTGCATAAGGGAAATAATGCATACCTTATAGAAGAAATAGGTGCTGGAGATTGGTTTGATGGTAGAGAACAGGCTTGATTTTTACATTGTGTGTGTGTGTGTGTGTGTGTGTGTGAATGTTTGCTTTAAAGAGCACATTATTCATGAATCTAAAAACCTCAATCTTGAATGTGCAGGCAACCCAATCAAGACGCAAGGTCCCTATTGTCCTTAAGCCATACCAGGTTTCATTAGAAGAAATGCCCATTTAAATTATTACACATCTTCAAAAGATAGGCAATAAAAAAAAAAATAAAAAAAGCATCAAATGTTAAAAATGTCTGCTGCAAGGTACAATATCAGTTACAGTCTAGTTAAAGCAGCAGTATCTTGCTCCCTATGGACTAGATTCCTGTGTAATGTCTCCTATAAACGTATCTTTAATGGTTGACAGCTATAAGACAGGACACCTTTATACCCTGGAGATCCTATTATTTTATTTTTATAACCAGTGAAGATCTTTTTCCCCTTTTTAAACCTTCATTAGAAGGGATTTTTGTGGCTCTGGAAGCATACAGAAAGCTACAGACGCATTAAGTGAGTTTGTCTAGGCTAAAAAAGTGTCGATGAGATGTGATGAAAGGAGCTTCCAGTAGGGTCATACAGAGCGAAGATGACAAGACAACCTTTATACTAACTTTTCACACAGACGATGGAAGAGACAGCAGGACCAGCTGGCTACATGGCAGATATGTATGGATCCTCATACACTGGCCATCATTAACCATGAGGTGTTTGAGGGCACTGGCTGAGGTAGCACGTAGGAGCGGTGAACACCTCAGCACACCTTTATGGTAATCAACAGGGCAGATGTCAGAGCTTCTTCTGTCATTCCAATAGTGTTTCACGTGAAAAAGGGAAATCTTTTTTGCAATTGATTAAAAGCAAACTGCTGCTCTGATATATAATATATTCTTACCACCTAAAAAAAAGATATAGGACATAGGCTCTTGTGTTTCATTGTAGGCCCTTTGGTGCCCAACTTATGTCCCACTGGTACCGGGGCCCGAAAAGTTTAATTTTTTGATGCATTGGACAATCTAATAATATGGCATGCAATAATAAGCCTATAGAAATGTAGCTCACTAGTGAGTGGGCTCTAAACCTTGCTCTCATCTATCAGACCATACTTCATATTTGGTCTGAGCCCCACCTCTTTTATAATACAAAAACCAGGAAAGTCCCTCCAGGAAAAAAAAATAATAAAATGCAAAAAAAAAAAAAATACAATACAAAAAGAATAGAAAAGAAACAATGTACCTGATTCGGATATGTCATCCCAGTATGGTGAGTCAAATTCATACTCTGCCTTTATGATCTGATTGAAAAGCTCAGAGTCATTTTCGTCATAGAAAGGCGGATATCCACATAATCTAAAAAAGAGCATCCTCATGTTAAACAACTGTTCATCCTTTAGTTATATGTAACGATAAAGTGAATGATAAAGTGAATAGATATTTAGGCATATGAATTTTATTAGGAAGTATTGATTGGGAAAACAAGCCCCCAAATGTCTTCTATAACATTAAGCACTGTGAACCAACTGATTTATTCTCGAAAAGTTTTCAAGAATTACAGTTCTTCTCCTTTAAACTATAAGACATATTGTTCTTGTTCAGAAGTCCCCAGAAGTTTGTAACTAATGTAAATATGGGGAGGTAACCCAGTTGTCACAATAAATAATTATCACTGCTTCCATTGGCTAGTGGTTGTCAGAGGGCAGGGTTCTTGTGAGGTGAAACAAAGCAACGTGCAAAGGAATGCAAAATAGAAACAGATTTGCTTCCACTTTAAGCTTAACTGATACCTGAAAACACCTGCAGTCTATAGGCTGAATAAATACTACCAATCTATTGCCTATCCCTGAATTATGACACCTAGGCTGCATGCTTAGTTTTGTAATTTTATGTTTACCTAAAGCAGCCTTTTTGGACTTTTTTTTAATTTGGAGAGAACCTTGAAATAACATTCAGGTATTCAGGAAACCCCTGACAATAATAACAACGTCCCCATTGCTGGCTTTTGGGATGGATTTCACCCCCTAGACAACAAAATGGTCACTGGTGTCATTTAAACTGATCTGAGAGGCAAAAAATGCTTATTGCTCAAGAAACCCCCCAGCAACCTCTGGAGGAACCCTGGGGTTCCAGGAAATCTTGGTTGAGAAACATTGCTCTGGAGTTTGACTTTGGTACAATATGTAACAAAATATGTTGATTGAGATACGTGTGACATAGGGAATAATCATCAGTAATAGGGGATACTTACAGAATATAGGAAATGACACCTAAGGCCCAAACATCAACAGCTTTTCCATATGGCTTCTGCTCCAAGAGTTCAGGGGCTGCAGACACAAACAGCAAATCAGCAAATGAAGATGATGATGAAAGCCAATAATTTATTCTAAATTGTTTAAGTATATCAGAAGAGTTTAGTGTTCGTATATTAGGTATTGAATCAGATTCTCTAAACATTCTTTGATGGAAGATCAATCACCATTATTGCAATTACATGGATCTGCAAGAGTCTTCATCAAATAATGTTTGGGGAGTCTCAAATGTATTTCTTTATAAATAGACTCCTTTTGGTTGCCAGTGAAACATCTGATCATCTAAAGCCAACAAAGCTTACATGCTCTTGCAAACTATTCTATTGGTAGAAGAACTCTACAGCACAAGGGAAGGAAAAGCCCTCACCCACGTAGCCTGGTGTCCCACAAGCTGTGGCCATCATTCCACCATCTTCAATCTTGGAAAGGCCAAAGTCACTGATCATGATTTTCGAGTCTTCAAAAGGAGTTGCATAGAGAAGGTTCTCTGGCTGAAAGCATAAAGTATAAACTGAAACAAATAAATATACAAGCTGTATGTGGCATGTGGAATGCTTCTGTTTTATGATAATGAGGAACATGGTGGACAGATCACATAAATCAACTAAATAAAGAAGTCAGTAAGCATGGAGTCAGCCAGGGCTGCTGATTGCAAGAACAATTCAAAATGGTGGTTATCTCACTTTAACTGCATGGATAATACAAGCAGATAAACAATGGTCTTTGCTCTATTCTGATTGTCCTATATCTTGATCTTGAACAAACTTTGAAGACTTTTTCTTTGAGAAATACGCATGCATCTGTGCTCCTGAACTGAACCCATCATGTGAGAAAGTTAACCAAGGATCATGAACTGTTTACCTCTTTACATCTACCCATTTGTTTCCTATCAAGTTTTAAAGGACACCATGTCTGTAGGGGGCAGACTTTTCCATTATGTTTTAGCGCAGATGTCAAACTTATTGAGATTCATATTTAGTTTTGGAGCCCATCATCCATCAGCCTACTAGGACCTATCATATAATTGGTTCAAGTTATGGTTTAAGCAATGTTGATTTCTTGATGAGACTTTTGATAAAAAAAAACATCATTAAACCCCATCATTTAAGACAGGGGTGTCAAACTCAAATACACATTGGGCCAAAATTAAAAACATAGACAAAGTCACAGGCCAAAATTCAAAACAATCCAATGCGGGGCCACACATAGGCAGATAGGCCACTTGGCGATAGACACGAGTGATGGCGCTACTACAATTCCCGGCATTACTTGCGTTTATAAAACAGTCCAATGCGGGCCATGCATAGGCAGAAAGGCCGCTGGTCAATAGACGCAAGAGATGCCAGGAATTGTAGTAGCAGCGCAATTTCAATGCAGCAGCGGGCCAGCTGCAATTCATATTTAGGATTTCTTTGGGGGCCAAAAAAAGGACGTTGTGGGCCAAAGTTTGACATCCCTGATTTAGGAGATGCCCCGTAAAGGCAGAAGGATTTTTTTTATCATGATTTAGGGTACTTCTTAATAACTGTCTGCTCGCATATATAGATAAAGGGTCCATCTTAAAGGTGATGGAATGGCTTCCTGACTGTCATCAAAACATTTTTCTCTCTGTATGTAATGACAATACAATGCATATACACATATCTTCTAGTTTTCATTTGAATATTTCTTTGACAATACAAACTTAGGATCAACAGTAGTAGAACTTTCCTCTTGGCCTTTTTTTACAAGATCCAGAACCTGAAGATTTGTCAATACTAACAGTGCACACATACTTTTGAGTTTGAATTTTCAATTTATTCCATAAAAGAAGAATCGGGACCTTCTCATGGGGATTTCCAAACAGGTTATAAGTGATCATGAGCATTCTTTTTCATTGCTAGCTTGTTACAAATGCTCAAAATCAAAATTATTCCTTGGTTTTATTGAGCTACCTATGGTCATCAAATACTTCTTTTGCTGTTAAAAATCAAAGCAGAACAGCCTGGTTAATAGTCTAGTGTTGGAAAAAGAAGGAAGGTGGAAATAGGAGATGGCGATGACAGATGCTTAAGGCCCTTATAAAGATGTTTGCTGCATGGCCGTCTCCAACTTCAATACTCTCTGAGACCAGAAGATCCAAAAGAAGCATGCAGATCATGAAGTCTCAAATGACCTGATGATCACATGTCTTAGTCTATGTAATTGTTCTGAGACCGTGGTCCAGATAGTTAGGGATGAGCGAGCGAGAATATTAAGTTCGATCTCGCGGCGAATGGGGCCTTTCTCACTTACAGAAAATGTAAGCGAGAACGAACTTCTGATTCGCCAAGAGGTCGAGCTCTTGTTGAACAGGAAGATTTCAAGGGTTGCATCATGGGATCGCACACTCTTTTCAATGAATGCAGCCACAGCTGCAATCATTGAGGGGATGCCCAGCACAGGAGAACCTCCTGACATTGTTATATAGGTATCTCTTACAAATGATACATTTGTATTTGTAAAAAATGTATCATTTGTAAGAGATACTTATAATACAATGTCAGGACGTTCTCCTTTGCCGGGCATCTTCTCAATGATTGCAGCTGTATCTGCATTCATTGAGAAGAGTGTGCGATTGCATGATGCAGCCCTGGAAATTAACCTCTAGTGGCTGGGGATTGCACGAACAGGAGGATTTCAAGGACTGCATCATGCAGCCCTGGAAATCCTCTGCAATCCCCGGGCACTAGAGGTTAATTAACCTCTAGTGCCCCGGGGATCACAAACAGGAGGATTCCCAGAGCTGAATGCAGCTCTGGGAATCCTCCTGTTTTAATTCCCTCTTCTGATGGTTTCGCAATCCATTGGAAGTTCGAGGAAATTTTTGCAAGAATGCGGGAGGCATTCTCGCTCATCCCTACAGATAGTACTAAACCCATCAAATCAACAAAGACCACAAATGGTTTAGTATCTTCAAAAGGGAACGCCTGCACTTGCAGCATCCATAATTTCTATGGCTATTAAAAATTGGTGGAAAGTTGTATTTAGTAAGCTAATACAAATTGCTATGACTCCACTTGTCCACATGTCCACTGCGCTTTGCACACAACCATTACACTTCACAAAAAACATTACATTAGGTCATAAATCATTGATATCCTATACAGTTCCCTTTTTTTTCCTATTACAGTTTGATTTCACAATACCTTGAGATCACGGTGTACAATTCCCATATTGTGCAAGTACTGCACTGCGTCTAGGACCTGCCGGATGAGCTGACTGGCATCCTTCTCTGTGTAATATCCTCGTTCAATGATGCGATCAAAGAGCTCGCCACCCGTTACACTACAAGACAGATGTCATGAATCAGTGTGCTATCTCTGCGTATTACAGTGTCACTCAGATAAAGTAGGGATTAAGTATGTTGAACATCAGAGCAATTTTGGATTAAATGTGTTTCTGGGGTGTACCTGAAGATAGCAGATAATCAAAGCTGCCTGGGTCACTTAATCCGCTCTGTTCTCTTCCAACAAAAAATAAAAGTGGAAGTAAATTCTTGTTCGGGTCTTTTTACCCTCAGGGTTCAACCATCCTAAATCTAGTGTACTGTAGAAGTGTATTAGGCAGCTTTATCAAAACCACACTTCAATGTGCATTCAACAGCCACCTGTGCCTAAAACAAATATGATTCCCTTTTTTAATCACCCTACCCTGTTGGCTGCCTATTTGTGGAATACAAAGACACCTTCAGCCCTTTGCTATATGAGACAAGGAGCAGTCCTTCCTTTTTTATAGATAGTTTTGACTGAACAGATAAAAGTGCTCACATAGGATGATAATATGGCAGTTCAGAAGAGCTGTGATCTCCAAATAACCAGCAAGTGCCTCTGAAATTTGGGACAAAGGCTTAGAGGGTCTTGCGGCCCTTTCTAGGTTTCTGGGAAATCATCAAGCTATTCAAAGTCTTCAGCATATGCTTTCTGTGCTTTAAATTTCAGTCAGCTTATGGCCACTCGGGCATCTCCTAGATCTGGGACCGCTAACCAACCCATCCTTCTCCAGACTCATAACTACCTACATCTCCCATACCAATGAAAATTCACATAATTCCTCACTTCACCTATGACAAAACAAGAAAATCAACATTCATCCACTGGGACTCTATCCCACATGTATGGTTGTTGCTTACCAAGACTTTTTTTAGACTCATAAGGAGTCCTTCACCAGCTGGCAGGAATCTACCGCTCTCTCTGAGCTCATGAGCAACCATGACCTATATGACCTTCTAGACCGGTGTTTCTTAATCAGGGTTCTACAAGAGGTTGCTAGGATTTCCCAAAGCAATGAGCATTGTTTTTTGCTATTCGGGGTCAGTTTACAGATATTAGTGATCCAGTTTGGAGATCTGTAACAGTGAAATTTTTCCCAATGACCAGTTATATAGGAGGCATCCTCTCTACTAACCACCACACTAATGTATTGTGAGCTGTGGATATAGTTATTATAGAAAGGGTTCCTTGAAGACCTGAAAGTTATTTCAAGGGTTTCTCCATGTTAAAAAAGTCAAGAAAGACTATTCTAGATTCCTAGATTCTAGAATTCTAGATTCATAACTTTCAACACTAGCCAACCTGCAACCACTTAACAAAAATATCTTGACATAAAAGAGTATGTAAAGCCTTAAATAAGAAAATTATTTCAAGGGTTCATAAGAGGTGAAAGGATTGAGAAAGCTTGCCCTAGACACTGTATTAGTAAATAGTGACAGATAGTTTGTGACAAACAGAAACATCGGGACCTTGAGACAGCTGATATGTTCTTTTATCACATTGTCATCCTTGACCAGGATGAGGCACACAATTGATTTATAATAACTTGCTTATTACCATTCAATGGGCTCCCTTTAGCTAGTTCTGAATTAAAATAATATTTACTTACAGTTCCATTGCCAAGTAAAGGTGAGTGGGGCTCTCGTAGATATCTTCCAGGGCAACAATATTATTATGATCAATCCTACAGAGATAAGAATAAAAATAGTTACAGGGAAGAATCTTTAAATACTGCATCCAGATTCAAAACAGAAGTGAAAAACATGGAGGACTGGGCTGATCACAGCTATAAAAAAGGCCAAGCAGTAAAGGTGCGTACACACTTCCAATTTTTATCGTTCCAATCGAACGACGAACGATCGATTGGGCAAAAAATCGTTCATAAAAAAGTAACCAACGACGCCGACGAACAAGGAAAGTCGCTGGAAACGAACGACCGGACCGGCGGATCGGATTGGACGACGATCGTTGAACATCGTTCGTGTGTACGGTCGTTCGTTGATCGTCCATGTTCAGAGCATGCGTGATGAACGAACGTCCGTTCACTTTCCTGTCGTGCACATAGTTCCTCTATCGCTTAAACGATCGTATCTATTGTGTGTACAATATCTACGAACGATCGTGTCGTTACCTCTATGTGCAGTATCGGTGCTATACGATCGTTCATATATATCGTGCAGGAACGTTCGTCGTTCGTTTTCCGACGATAATAATTGGAAGTGTGTACGTAGCTTAACTCTATTCATGTGAATGAGGCTTCTGATCACCAATTTTGGTTATTTACAATAGAGGCAATCAGTTATCACTTCAAAGTAGTGGATATAGAGGAACAAATAATTGGTTATCTGTTATCTGATCTCCACTTCTTAATAAATAGTCTCCTTCATGTTGTGCACAAAGAAATCTCTCCCTATCATGAAAGCCATAATGGACTGTTTGTCCCCCAGGCCAAAGCTTCCCAGTCCAGGGCTTAGCTGCTGTCTCCATATTTTCTGTTTGAAGTATCTATTGCTTATCATAGACCAGCCTGCATAACTTAAATCTTAAAATGATTATTATAGCTCTGTATTTTCTAATATATCCCTAAATTATTACTTTTCTTAATGCAAGCAGTGTAAGTACAAGAATGGGACCTAATATCAGCGGTTTGTATGGGCTTGGGGAGATTGGCTGATTATGTGGCTTCTCCCACCCCAATCAGTTGTGCTACTGTGCGAGCAGTAATCATTGGGTGGGGAAGAGACTCGGTAGAGAGGAGATGGTTCACACAAGTGTATTTCAACTCTTGATTACTGCAGCAGAATGGGTGCACAAAGCCTACCGGGTTACCTACCCGGGAGGCTCCATGCAGCTCCTTATCTGCATGCCCGATCTCACGCAAGCCCAGTGAAATTGGCATTTTTTTCCCCATCTGCATTGCACTGCGCGGGCTTGAGATCGGGTGACATATGAAGAAGAAAAAAGAAGACCAAAGAAGACCAGTTTTAGCAGTTTGACATTGAAACTTAGCTGTTAGGATCTAGGGTGCCTATGGGGGGAAATGTTGTAATCTTGATAGCCTGTGGGTGCAGTGTTTTGATCTGGCATGCCTGTGGGGGCATTGGTATAATTTCGCATGCCTGTGAGGGCTTTGTTATGATCTGGGGAGTCTGTGGGGGTAGTGGCATGATCTAGGGTATCTGTGGGGGCAGTATTTTAATCTGGGGTATCTGTGGGGGCAGTGTTATAATTTTGAAAGCCTGTGGTGGCAGTGTTATGGTCTGGGGTGCCTGCGGGGACAGTGTTATGCTCTGGGGTGCCTGTGGGTGCAGTGTTATGATCTGGGATGCCTGCGGGGGCATTGGTATGATTTGGACTGCCTGTGAGGGCTATGTTATGATCTGGGGAGTTTGTGGGGCAGTGTTATAATCTGGGGTATCGGTGAGGGGCAGTGTTAAAATTTTGAAAGCCTGTGGTGGCAATGTTTTGGTCCGGGGTGCCTGCAGGACAGTGATATGATCTGGCTGCCTGTGGGTGCAGTGTTATGATCTGGGGTGCCTGTGGGGGCAGTGGTATGATCTGGGGTGTCTGTGGGTGCAGTGTAATGATCTGGCATACCTGTGGGGGCAGTGTAATAATCTGGGGTTTCTTCAGTTGGTCAGGTCTGGGTTCAGCAATATTATAACCAAACAATGAGCTAAACTGACCCTGAATAGACTAAATGACCAGTCAGGGGATTTTTTTCTTCCCTGATGGCATGACATATTCCAAGATGACAATACCAGGATTCATCAGGTTTAAACTGTGAAAGAGTGGTCCAGGGAGCATAAGACATCATTTTCACTCATGGATTTGGTACCATAGAGCCCAGACTTGAACCCCATTGAGAATCTTTGGGATGAGTTAGAGAAGACTTTACAAAGCTCTCCGACTCTCCCATCATCAATACAAAATCTTGGGGGGAAAAATTAGTAAAATTCCAAATGAAAACAAATGTGACATTTGATAAGCTCATTGAAACAATACCATGGTGAATGTGTGCCTTAATCAAAGCTAAAAGAAATCCAAGAGAATATTAGAGTGTGTGATTTTATTTTTTTGCCAAGGCAGTACATATATACAATATATTTATACACATAAGAAGGCTTTTGGCTTGTGTTTAACATGGACAAGTTTTAAAAAAGAGGTCTGTGCCAGTTGCTCTGATGATCTTCAGATTTATTCTAAGTGCCACTGAGTAATGTACGGATTGATAGCGCTTCTTATGACATTTTAAGAGATAGCTTTATTTCCCCCCGATCTGTGAAATCTCACGTACATAATTATACGGTGGGCGGGTAGTAAAAAAAAAAAGATGGACGTTGCTTTGAATAATTTCATCTTTCCTGGGAGACCAAGCACAGGGAGTTCTGAGGTTCCCATAGCAACCATGAAAGTTCTGCTTTTGGGCTCAAGTATGAAGAAGCTATAGAACTGCTGAAAAAGATTAATTTTTGATCAGATAACAGCTTAGAAGGCCACATTTCAAAAATGCAAAGAATTTTATTTTGGTGAGGAGGGGGGTCCTTTTGTAAAGGATAAGCTCATACAAAAGGCGACGGATCTATTGGGGTTTTATAATACAGGTTGAGCCGTATTGCATGTTCTATTCTTACATAAACGTAGATAGGAAAGAATAGTGAGACTGTTTCTTTTGGTTTCAACTTTTTTTGTGGCCAAGAGGAAAACCAGAAGATGGCTGGTCGTATTCAGATAAAAGAAGTCAGTTGGGTGGTAGAAATGGTGTTGGCTCATGTACCTTGCTTGGCCATTAAAAATACCTCATGGACATAAAGCTATTATTCTCTTGAAACTTTGGAGTTCTTTGATACCAAAATTAATCTTCTTCTTTATGAAATTGATGATGATGTCAAATGGAAACAAAGATTTAGGGACAATTATTGCCCGGTAATTTCCTTATAATGGCAATCAGAAATGGCATTGGCTTGAACTAATTACCATATCTGAATGGGGTGAAGGTTGCCAATTCATTAAAAATATAGCCATGATCGCTTCCTTTTAAAAACGAAAAGGTAAACGTGGCGATAAGACTTTGAATTTATGAGGCTTCCAAATTACTTATGTTATTAGAGGTTGAATCTCCCAAAGATTCTGCTCATAGTGCAGGAGATGCTAAGATAGGGGTGTTAAGCAAGTCTTTCCATAATTCGTACTGGAGTCACCCCTTGTGAGTGTAGGTTAGCTTTTCTCAATATAAGATGGTATTAGTTTTGTCCATCCATTGGTGGTCCTTAGTGGACTACTGCTAATTCCAACTTTGGATGATCACAAGGGATTTCCAAGATTTCCAAATACCCATGGGAATACTAAAGGCTAAGAGCCCAGTTTTTGTGATTAAATGTTCCTTTTCAATAATGGACAAGTTTGGGGTGTTTCCAAAACATATAGTTGACCCATCTAAGGGCAAGAGTTGATGAAACCAGTTTGAGAAGCATTTAAAGTTCATTGGCAGGTTATCATTGACCTTAAAATGACCTCCTTCTGACCTCTATTTGACTATATGTAAAACAGGTTTTGCATTTTCACTTGGATGAGAATGCAAAACCCATATGAATCAATAAGAAGCCCATTGGAACAGGCCCTTTCCATAGAAGGGATCTGATCACCTTCTGAAGAGTCAGTTCTGTCCATGGTGGCCCCTGCTCAGGTTACATTCCCCTTGCTTCTATAAAAGCAGACAATGAAAGCCTGCACAGAAAAAATAGGATTTCGGGTAAAAGCAGAAATCTGTTATATGTACAGCCATAAAGAAAGGTGCCAGTTGGAGCAGAATCGTGCACAAAAAAGAAGCAGCATTGATTATACTATCTCAGGAGCAAATAAGGTGTCTCTGTTGGCATTGAACAGTGTCGTACTATTATTCCCTGTACTGCCATCCGGTAAATGAGGGGTTGTTTAAGGAGGCACAAAAATTGCATCACATATTAAAGAGTACATACTGAGAATTGAATGACTACCCCAGTCTACCCAACAAATCTAAGATGGCGGTGCCCAGCAGAAGTCTCTTTAAATCAGTGGTGCCCACACTTTTTTTGGCATGTGAGCTACTTTTAAAATGATCTACCAACAATAAAAACTTGGACCTAATAACGTCTGTGCGTGGTAGAGTTTATTTTGAAAGGCAGGGCTCTGCGATCTACTCGCGCGGCCTTTGCGATCTACCGGTAGGGCACTTGTTGGGCACCCCTGCCTTAAATGCCTGTACATCACCTCCTCAGTCTTATAAGCCTGGACTGAAATCAAATCACAAATGCATTAACAAAATCTCCCCATTTTTTGTTGAACTGTTACTACTGCTATTAGATGCAGACTTTTTTTTTAAATGTTATCCCACAATCATGATTCTAATTTAACATTTCTACACGCTGGTCTGCTATGAGATGTAATCCAACCTTGTTATGAATATTAAGCTTCTTGTCTGTAAAGATTTTAATTGAATGCTTAAATTTGGCATGAATCTGCAGAGTTGTCTGCATGTTGAGATAATCTCTCAGGTTCTGTAGCCGTACTGTGATGCATGCACAGCTCCTATTATTACAGCATGGGACACTAACTGCTATTAGTGCCTGAGTTCAGCCTGTTCAGGGTAAACAAAAACAAAAAAACACCTGGGGTACGGGATAATAAAAGTGGTACTGTGCAAAGTCTATGCATGCAGAATAAGAACAGATACAGAGAAATACACCAGGGGTATAGAAAAAGAGAAGTGGTACTGTGCAGAGTCCATTCATACAGAATAAGAACAGATAACCGAGAATTACATTGGGGGTACAGGAAAAGAGAAATGGTACTGCGTAGAATTTAAACATACAGAATAGGAACAGATACCGAGAATTACACCCAGGGTACAGGAAAAGAGAAGTGGCACTGTGTAGAGTCTATACATACAGAATAAGAACAGATACTGAGAGTTACACCCAGGGTACAAGGCAAGAGCAGTGGTACTGTGCAGAGTCCATACATACAGAATAGGAACAGATACCAAGAATTACACCTGGGGTACAGGAGATCCTGTGCCATAAATTACAGGGTCCTCTGCATCATTAGATCTTCTTATGAGGGTCAGAAGTCCTCAGTGATGCAGACAGTGGTTCTGATGTTGTTTTCCATATTATTAGTGGTGCTGATGTTGTTCTTCATACGTGAATACAGGGTGCCTTGGTGATGTTCCCCTAAGGCAAGGGTTTTTTGACACCTTTTACTCACAGAATGTCCTCAGTCTTTTGGGATGAATAACACTGGCTGCCATGTCTTCAAGACTGAGGACATCTAGTGGCAGAAGGAATACCTGCACAAAACCTAAAAGTAATGCAGGCAGAGCTGCTTTTAATGGTAAATGCCTTTTGTGTTGGAAGTTTTGTTCCAGATGCAATAAACTCACAAAATTTAATCAGTTGGTTTCTATAGTTACTTTTCAATATTACCTTGCACACTTACGTGACTATTTGACAATCAGCCATACTGCTAATATCTTAGCTCATCCATATATTATTATCTAGAGAAACCCCACCTGCTATGCACAGAGAGGTTCTAGAAAAAGGTGAAGAGTTGAAATAAGAATGTAATGAAGAGCAAGAAGTCAATTACCATTGCAACAGCACAAAGGCACAACCTGTGTGTATACAGAATATTCGCTTATGATTTTTGTTGCTTAGGAGATTCTAAAACCAATCATACAAGCTATGAAAATATGATGAGTGATAAAAGTACTTTAAAGCATTGCCTGAAAAAGTGTTGTTTCATTTCAGATTGAAAACTGCAATCTGGAAACCTTTAGTCATCGTTCTTGCTATGCAGCATATTACATAATGACATTGATACAATGGGGAAAAATATACGTGCCCATGGTGGTGAGATGACACGAAGGAAGATGGAGGCTCTAAATGTTTTTTCCCAAGATCAACTTTTACCCAAAATGTACACATTTCACATTGAATTCAATTAGAAGATGTCTTTTACTCATGATTCATATCTCATTCCAATCGAATCTATTGTAAAAATGTGTAAAATTTGGGTAAAATTGTGGTTGAAAACACCTAAAGACCCCCAAGATTATTTTCCTTTATATTAAAGCCACTTGTATTTTATGCGTTTAGAAACACATCCAGCCCTATTTTTGAAATGAAACAAAAAACTATCTCTGGTGGAACGCTATTCCACAGTTACCCAACTCTTACTATAAAGAACCATTTTCATGTAAGACAGGTTTAAACCTTTTTTCATAACAGAGCAAAGAGCACCATTGTTTCTTTATGTAATTATCCTAAGGCGGAGCCAATAATCACCTAAGCTTTGCAAGCTCCCTCACCTACATCAATATCTACCTTCTCTGGTCTTCAGGGTTAGGTAGTCTTGGCCATCGTGGTTGACCATGGTGACATAATAAGGAACAGAATTCACACCTTGCAGTATTGAAGACTGACTTCCACAAATGTTGGAGGATAATCAGAGACCATTTGGCCATTGGGCCAATAAGGAAAAACCTAAATTCAAGTATTTATGCTAAATTGTGTTCAGGGGTAAAACCATGAATTTAAATTAATTTCTTCCTCCTTATTTATACTATGTATAATTGGTATGAGAATCTCCTCTGGCTACTCAAATAAATATTAGTACTTACTAGTCAATAGGGTGTAAGTACTTTTACAGTATCATTTACACCCCTATTGACTAACCATAGTAATACGTCAACCTGGTGGGTTTGCTCTGAGCTGGATTCACTGGGAGATGATCATTTGCATGGACAACCAATTGAGAGCCAAATTTGCCATAGTGAACTGCTAAAGTAAATAAAATGTAATAAAGTTAACATTTTAGTAGGTTTGTGTGTTCCATATGTATCCCTTGGGTAGCCACCTTGCCCCAATAAGAACCACATGTAGCCCTTTGATCCCCAAAGACCCCAGTAATGAGAACAATGATTTGCTGCAATGGCATTGATCTCTAGAAATCTCATGAAACAAGGCTTTGAATGTTTTTGGCAGAAATGTTTCAGTCTTTAAGGCAGTCAAGGTCTTAAATAGATATTAGGTTCACAACCATTGACTTATTCTATATTCTTATTCTATATTATCATATGCTGGATAATGCAAGCATACTTAGCTTATAATATATCCCAATGCAGATTGCAATATTTAGATGGAAAGTAAATTAACCAAGTCATCATTTATTATGCCATTATTTCAGTATTGGGGAAACTGGTTGGTCATTGTGAGTTACCTCGTTTCAAGTGTGGTTAGTAAACTTGCAGATTCGTTTTCCAAGTCCATATACATTTACCTGGCCATGATCGCATTTATAATCCAATCATGTGACATTAACACTTAACCCCTAAGTAAATAGAAACATGCAAGATGCATTACAGCTCATGTTCAGGTAATAAAAGAAGGAAGAGACAATTACAGAATTCTTGTTTAAAATTAGGTTTTCCCAAGGCACCTTGTGGGATGGTGGTTCTATAAATGCAGTCCAAGTGTTCTCTAAAATGCATGGTCATCTTAAAGTGACCCACTTGAGAAAAAATTATGGGTTTAAAGGAGAATATTGGGTATGTAGCTTATATAATCATATTTAAATATTACATATGGTCTCTATCTATTCTTTAATATTTTCTTACCATGCCTATTTTCACATTGTATCATTGTGTGGAGGTAGCCATCTTGGTAGGGACAGGGTTTTCCTTCTTTATGTTAGAGAATCCAGCAATGAGAATGGTGGGCAGAACAGTAGTGACAACATGAGATCCTATTGGAACTCCCCTGATCCTAGCAATCAAAGGGAACCCTGGTACTGGAGTGCCTTGACATTCTCACATACCAGAAGGTGTCCTAGTATACTTCAGGAAAGATCAGGACAAACCTTTAATTTTTTAGGATACTTCTTAAGCACAATTAACATTTATTATGCCCCCTAATCATAAGTAATTTTCACTTTTTGAATACAGTACTTTCAACCTCTGATCCCTTACTGGCCTACTTACTTCTTCAGGACGGCAATTTCATTTTCCACCACTGCTTCCTTGCCACGTAGAGCCTTCTTTGGGATACATTTCAGGGCTACCAGTCTCTCTGAATCTTTTTCTTGTGCAAGGACTACCTCTGAAAAAGCACCCCTAGGAACAAAATATATGAAATTAGTATCTGGACAACCACTGAATATACAGAAAAATTGGTAAAGCTACAAACATTAGCTAAATGTACAGTGGACACCAATCTTGTGACCTTTGCAGAGACTCCAACTGGGGGAAAAGTCAGGGGTAAAACAGAAACCAAGGTGATGATCCAGGAAAATATTTGTGTTGGCTATATTCTTACTGGTTATGAGGTTGCAGCTCCTAATGCAATTTTGTCCCACATTGTCAGACAATTCCTTCATTTATAATTGGGCTAGAATTTAGGATGGAAAATGCCATAGTTTCAGTCATTTCAATGATAAATATGAGACCATAGATTGGTGATTAAACAGAATTATACTTAATTCGCACCCATAGCTGAATTTATTTGGTTGCCAGATGCACTCCAGGTCCACAAGCCCAATCACCACTGAAATCTCAACAGTTTAGTCTTTATAACTAAAGCTACGTACACACTTCCAATTATTATCGTCGGAAAACGAACGACGAACGTTCCTGCACGATATATATGAACGATCGTATAGCACCGATCCTGCACATAGAGGTAACGACACGATCGTTCGTAGATATTGTACACACAATAGATACGATCGTTTAAGCGACAGAGGAACTATGTGCACGACAGGAAAGTGAACGGATGTTCGTTCATCACGCATGCTCAGACATGGACGATCAACGAACGACCGTACACACGAACGATGTTCAACGATCGTCGCCCAATCCGATCCGCCGGTCCGGTCGTTCGTTTCCAACAATTTTCCTCGTTCGTCGGCGTCGTTGGTTACTTTTTTACGAACGATTTTTTTCCCAATCGATCGTTCTTCGTTCGATTGGAACGATAAAAATTGGAAGTGTGTACGCACCTTAAGGGTGCTCATTTACCATATATATCTGCTCTCTTATATTTCAGGTCCATGTTCAACTTTCATGGCTGTTGGATATCTAACCTCATAGGACCTGATTTACTATAGTTCCCAAAGACTGGAGAAGATAGACTGTTATAGGAAAACCTGGGTGTTGGATTTAATACAAATCATTTGATTTTGGTTGGCAAATGTATTCAATCCTGGACAAGATCTATTTCAGGCTTGATGAATCACCCAGGATTCCCATGATAGTCCATCTTCTCCAGTCTTAAAAAATCAGGCCCATAATTCCTAAGAAAAGCTCCACAGCTAAGTATTTTAGCAGCTCAACTGTACTCCGAACATGTCTTAATCACAGATCATAAAGCCTTTCAATTGCTTAAGAAATAAATGCCCCAAAATGTGGCACCCTGAAATTAACATTGTGAATATCACTGCCTGTACTCCTGATCTACATGTACTAAAAAGAAATCTCTTTTTGAAGGATGTCCAGCACTTGGAGTGTTGGATTCATGGTCATCCACCATGCTCAATAGTTTCTTCTAATGCTTTATATGTCACTAAAAGACACAATAGTTGAGTATAGGGCAGTGGACAGTACCAAAGAGTGCAATGAGTTACCAAAAATCTGTGTCAAACTTTTTAGATCCTTAAGTATGAACCCTGGATTCTACAACTGATTGTCTATATTCATATGCAATATTAACGTTGGAACAGCTTATTCCGGTCATTGGGGCTTTGAAAGTTTGCACTGCAGCACATACATTATTAATTATAAAGAATGCACAATAACACACCTTGACAAAGTGCATCAACCTGACCTAAAAAAGACAAGACATTCAAGACACACCGGGCCTTGGCCAGTGATAGAACTAGAAGTTTTTTGAATAGGTATTTGAATGTTGTCAGAAGTTGAATTTTAACAATTTGCTTTAAAAAATCAATACATTGATCAGTCAGAAGAGATTCTTTGTCCGGCAATATAGCTAAAAGCATTCATACAGTGATTGTTACACTAAGGCAGGGGTAGGCAAACTCTGGCCTTTAGGCCAGTAGTCCATTCTGGCCTAATGCCCCCCTGGTCAATCCAGCCTAATCCCAGCCGGCAGGGGTCGGAAACCCACGGCTGTTATGCCTCCCTTCCCTATTTACTGCGGCCAGCGTTGACACTTCCACCGCCAGGGTGAGGGGACACTCCCTTCCCTAACACTCCCGCAACTCATACGGAGGAGAGGGATTTCCCTTCAGGGTGTTCCTGTTGGGGGGCGGAGCCATCAGCGTGGGACTTGAGAGAGAGTCTGGCCTAGTGTGCCTTCTTGACCTCCCTTAATGGCCTAGTAGCCAAAAAAGTTTGCTGACCCCTGCACTAAGGGAACATGGTCACTTTGTCCCCTGAGACCATGGAGAAGGGTTGGGGTTCTACCAAAAAGTTCTCAATCACACTCCATTACTAACTAGTTCTATACATCTCACTACACTTCAAACTAACTTTTGCTTACATTTAACTTTTATAATTTGAGTTCTATTTAAATTCAGATCTTTTTAAAATGTTGGTCAACAAAGGAACATTTTCAGCAGGATATGGGTTTATGAAACCCCAGTCCATATCACTGGGCTGGGTTCACACCTTCCTATGCAAGCTTTTATGCCCTTTTCCTCTATATGGATTTTAGGAATTGTTTGGTTATTATAATTGTATTTATTATCAGTAATGTCTCACTAACAATACTGGTATACTAATATATACTAGCATAGTTTTACCTTTCATGAGATCATTCTAAAGGAATGCAACTCATCCTTTACCTGGTATCCTTACAAGATCCAATGCTGGTTAAAGGATGATCATTGGTCAGTACTGAAACCCATCAAGATTTATATAGGGGGGTCCTAGTCCATGCAAGTAAAAAAAAAACCGTTTGATCCACCAGAAACCAGTATGGTCCTAACTTTGTTAAGTGAGCTGTACTGCAATCCCTAACTATGTTATCAGCCATGCCCACTTTTTCTTTGTGGTCTACAGATTGTTTTGGAGATTTGTAAAATTTGAGCTGTTCTAAATCCAGCAAAACGAGACAGCAATGGCAACACTGCTTGATATTTAAATGCATTGTGCTGTGTTGTGTTGTCAACACAGACACCGGGTATTTTATGGACAAGCAACATTTTGAACAAGAACAACCATGGAGAAATGTACATGTATTGCAAAGATCTACCGAATTTATTTTTTAGGTTTTTTTCAAGATATTCACTTTAGGCGTTTTCATTGCTTTGGTGCCTTAAGATAAACAGATAGTTCTACAGTAAATTTGGACACTTTGATGGGTTAAAGGTATTATTACTATATAATTATTTCTCATATCACACCTCGTATGTTCTACAGCGCTGCTAAGAAACAGTAAAGATGACACATACAGTCCCATTTACTTGATTTACCTCTAATTGTTTTAACGCAGCTTTTCCACATCTTCGGGCCCTACATGCTAGTGACTTTCTGCTCTGCTGAAGGGACATCCACCCACGCTCTGTGTGCTCAGAGCCCACGCTTGCCCCTTCCGCCGCTCACTAACTAGCAGTCCTCCTCATTAACAGAGGGGAGGCTGGCATCAACTCCCACAGACGATGGCACTGTGTGGGAGGAGGAGGGCAGTGACAACGGCATCCAGCCAGGCTGACATGATGGTTTGCAAATAAGGCGGAGGAGGAGAGAGATTGGATTAATCAAATGTATTACGGTGAAGCGGGCAAAGCTGTGATGTTACACACACACATACACTATTTCCCCCTGATTCCCCTGATCACAGCAGCCTCACGCTGCACGTTGCTTACTGTAAATGTCCTAGTGCTGTACCTAGCCACGCATAACTGGCCCTCCTTCCCCTTCCCTGACACATCGTGGGCACAGGCCCATAATTAAGACATTGGGTGGATTAGAGGAAAAAAACAGCAAGCGATGTATGCTAAAATACTGAATTTACATATCTGTGCTTCGGCATGTTTTTAACAGGTGCTCAAAAAACTACGAAAATTCTCACCACCAAAAAAATGGACTGTGTACATTCCTATAAAATGAGCAGCCTATTGGGCTATGGAGCCTAGTTAAAACAGAAGGTATTTATAGGTCTCCTTTTCATCAAAGATCCAAAAAAGAAGGAGTTATCCTCTATTTTAGGATAAAAAGTCATGCAAATCATTATTTTCTGTCCTTTTTGCCCAATGTTTATCCAGCACTTATGATTTATACAGAACATTATTATACAGCCAGGTATTTCAGGCTGCTTGCCATCATCATTGGAGTGTATGAAAACCATGGATTCTATGCCTATGGCTGGGGCATCTATGTCTAGTGCTTATGGACCAACCCAATGAGACAACCAGACAAGTGAAGGAGGCTAAAAAAATCATGGAAGGAAAATATGCAAATATTTGCTGTTTCAAGAATCTTTGCTGTACTTCTCAATAATGGAAGGTCTGTTTATGCTGGCCAGGCTCCTTTTTATCTTTCCTGGCAGAGACTTGTGGAATACAGAGAAGGCACCATTGCAAGCGAGATTCTACCTGCTCTGAAATCCACTCTCTACCTAGAAGACACCTGTGATGTCATCCTCACCTGTGTAGCATAGATGGAAACTGAGATTAAGGTAAGTATAATTCTAACATAATGGTTTACACTTACATTTTTGACCTACATATGGTGATTTAAGAAAGGCATGATGGCTGGTCAGCACAAGTGGATCTTCTCTTTGATTAAAAGGTCTTCATTAAGTTGGGTTTTTGGCCCATCTCACCATAAAATGACAAAAACACAAATTTGCCAAATATTTATCCTAAAAAATACTAAACATATTGCAGTGAAGAATTAAATAACAGAATGAAAGTTAAGAAGCTTTAACCTGTCATGTTCTTGTCACAAAGCCTAAAAAACATTCTGCCAGGAGAACAGGTATAAGAATACATGTACTGGGCTGATATGGTGCATGGAAAATGTATAAATGCTTTTCTTAGTAGTTTTCTTCCTGATCTGGTGTATGGTTGGAGACTGAAGGTCTTCAGGTGTAGGCCCTCCTGGGCAGCTGACCTAGTCATCCTACTCCATGAATACCAAATCCCTAGAGAAAATCAAATTCTTGACTTTGACATAAGAATAAATATTTGTAGTTAATAGATGTCAGAAGTTGTCTAATCTACTTAAACTCGTCTGGATGTCCATGTGAATTATATAGCTTCCAGAGACCCACAGGTTGTCTCCTCCAATCACTGGTCCTTGACATACACGATAGGTCCCCTTAAGCTGCAGCTTGTCTAGCCTGGCCATCAGTAAACTCAGCAGGAAAACAAAGAACAAAGCTTGTGCAGATAGAAAATGACAGACAACAGGGAGTGTGTGCATGACAGCAGCAAGCAAACTGAGCAAGTAAACCTTTCTGCACTCCTGTCCCTCAAAGCGTGTTCCAACTGCTGTCATTCTGTCTGCAGGGTGCAAACACCCTCTAATGTGCTGGATTTCCTTTCACAAGAGAGAAATGCACTTGTTCTATATATACATCATCATGCTACCACAGCTGAATTGTTTCTAGGTGTTTGAATTAGAAGGATGGGCTGGTGAACCAGAGGTTTTAAAGCAGAAGGGGAAATATCTAATTTTGTTAAAATGGTTTCCCATTTTGATAAATACATTATTACAGTTACGCTTGGGTGAAAAACAGAAGCTCTGGCCCTGAAGGTTGTGTCTCCTGTGCAAACTCTAACCACCACCTAACCAATCCCATTAACCATTCTGCTGTTCTCTTGTGTATTAAGGAGACAACACTGCCCAACAAATCTCCAGTATCAAAATCACTCCCAAATTTGCAGTCCTGATCTCCAATTGGGCGCTGAGGTTTCTTCTGAAGGCCCATTTCCCTCTGTTGTGTTCTGTAATGATGTAGGCATTGGTGGGAGGATCCACAGAACGCAGGCCTTTCCAAATCCCTGAGAGGGGAGCTGCACCATCATTAGGACTTGTTCTGTTATGTTGAAGACAAAGAACTCACACTTTGTCTTCTAGTTGGAGACTACCCATACTGGGTTTAGTTAAAACATCCTCAATATAAAAAACATACGATCAGTAAACAGTTGGGAGAACAGAGTAATATAATCATCCCATATTTGGATTGAGTATCATAAAAACTAAGAAGAATTATTAACAAACATCACATCTGTGTTTCCTAGGGCCAGCAACACCTTGAGACAAAAGCTTGTAAATCCAAAAACAAACCCAACACCTAAACACTAGCAAAGTATACAACATATAGGCCAGTGTAGTGGAGAATGCAAAGACTTGAACTATGGGCAGACAAAACAGCCTCTCCACAAACACCATAGTCCAACATTTCATGGTCAGGATTCGATGGTCAGGAAAGAGACGTTTTTTTCGACGACAGTGAGGTGCTTATATTGGACATAAAAGAAAAACTGGAAAGACCTTTTTTAACCAGAGCTGAGGATCTTCAACACTATTTATAACACACAAACAATTTTTTTTACATCCCAGTCCCAGCTTTTTGATAATCCACACCTTTAGTTAATCAAGTTAATATAACTTGAAAGATTAACACCTTTTTCAGATTTATGGCACCAGAGGTCAGTATTGGATTATTAAATTGAAATAGGTTCTGAAAGCTTTGACACATCTTTTTCTTGGAGAATCAATATATTGGGCCTGATTTATCAAACCTCTCCAAGACAGGAGAAGATAGACTATCATGGGAGAACATGGGTGATCCAGCAAGCGGAATGGATCTAGTCACCCATAATAGTCTATCTTCTCCAGTCTTGGAGAGCTTTGAAAAAATCAGGCCTATTAATAGAAATAAATGTGGATATAAAATACCAAGGTAGGGTCCTGTAACTCATTAGAACTGGAGGAGCCTCTTTGACCAGTAAAAAATGTAATTTATTGTTACAGAACACATCCAGTTGAATGTTGGTACCTACTACTAACTGGTCCTAAAAGTGTATGTACCACCAGGTGATTCAGTAAATTAGCAGAAAAACATCTTTAAGAAGTCCTATTAACATCCCATGTGACTACCTACTACTAGTTAAATAGTTTTCCAAGTCCAGTCTTCGAGAGCCATGATTCACTTTAATGTTTAATATATGTGTAACAGGCATCTTAAAAGTTATGGTATACAACAAATCGTAAAATTGCTTTGACTATATGAAAATCCTGGTTTGCATGTGACCCTCGAGGACTATAGCTGGTCATGTCCTTGAGATCTACAATGACCTGAATAAATGAGGACCTTTGATGGGGGTTCCCAATTCTATTCACTATTAAAAAATAAAAACGTTTTTGATTAGATATACTTTAGGCTTCATTCTCTATTAAAAAATAAATGTTTGAGAGTTTCCTAAACTCTTTAGCATGGTGGCTAAGGTAAGTGCTCCAACCTTTGCAGCACTAGGTCCCAGGTTTGAATCTCCGCCAGGACACTAAATTAAGTTTGCAGGCTTTCCCCGTATCTGTGTGGGTTTGCTCCGGGTACTCCGGTTTCTTCCCACATTCCAAAAACATGCAGTTAGGTTAATTGGCTACCCAAAATTGTGAGCTCCCTTGAGGGACAGCTAGTGACATGACTATGGACTTTGTACAGCCCTGCATAATATGATGGCGCTATATAAATATTGTGTAATAATAATAGTATGTTTTACATAATGTGTAGGGGATGTGCTTTGAATAAGTTGTGCTAAAAAGGTGCTCCCAAAATGTAATATATGCAATATGTATGTGAATGTGCATGATGGCTACACCGGACCCCTATTGTAGACTCGTCCAATAGAATAATGGACAATAATCTGAGCTCTACCTACAACCCTAAAGGTGGCTTTTAGAAATGTGATTGTAATGATATTAACCTATAATCACATTAGTAGTTCACTGGTTGATTTCACTTGCAATTACGCTGCAGGCATTTATACAAGTGCTAAAATGTAGCTCTTGCTAGGAGCTTCTGATATGTGGTGTGCGATCTCAGCTGCTCCAACACAAAAACTCAGAGAATCCTTCACACTTCAATAAACTTCACTCTGTGAAAGCTTCAGTTTAATTTTTAACCATCAGAATATTTAAACTGTGTTTGGGTCCTATGAGAGATCAGTGCACTAGAATTGTTGCTGCTGAGCCAAGAGCCAGAAAAAAACAACAAAATGTTCCCCACCCAGCAGATGTTTAGTAACATTTTAAGGATGATGACCCAGTTGAAAATTTTGTTGAGTTCTCAGCTACACACAGATCATGTGGCTTTGTTTACAAACAAACCCGAATTGAGCTCAGTTCTTATTAAGACTCAACTAAAGCTCTGTACAGATATTGTGATCATTACCAGTGACCTGATTCGGCTCTGTCCTACAGAGATTGAATGGGGGAAAATGTGCAAACAGCACCCTGGTATGCTCTCTTCTTCAATCTTGATCAGTCAGATTGATGAACAATGTTGAAGAGACTCCTATATGTTCGGTTTTTGCACGATGAGCATGATCATTCAAAGGACAATCATCCGACATGCATACATAGCTTTAGAGATACAGCAACAGCTAACTGCTATAAAGATTCATCAAAGAAGATTTCCTGCTGAAAGTATGAAAACAAAAATGAAAATCCTACAGATAAGATTAGCAAATCTAGATCTTGATGCAGTATTTGTCTTCAGTCTTTACCAATGTTTCTCTGCCAATTCAACATGAGGAAACCTTTAAAATCACTTCATGTCTTCAGGGAACCCCCTCTATACTTACTATATTCACAGCTTACTGTATAATAGATGGGTGGTCATTGACAAGAATGTCATCCTTACAGATAGCTGAATAGATCACTGGCCCGAGAGGCCAAGAGTGCCCATTAATCAAGGAACCCCTAGCAACATTTGGAAGAACCCTAGGGTTACACTAAATCCTGACTGAGAAACACTGGTCTAAAGATTGGCCTACAGTTCTTTTTTCTGCCACTAGATGTTCTTATTCTATTAGCCAACATCAATAAACTCACTTCCTAGGTTGTCCAGGATCCATCTCCACCTGTGCCTGTTCTCTTTTTGTGGTTTTCTACAGGCAGCCTGCAAAAAGAAGACCTGCAAGACCCTCCCTCAGCACAAGCTATACCACCACTAAATGTAATTGGGTTGCAAAAGCATTTTGTGCACACACAGTGGAATTTTATACCTAGGGTTCAGCATTTCAAAGTTTCAAACTGCACTGCTGGATGTTTTTGATAAATGGATGTGAGCACACAGCTCCTTTGCCTGACCCAACTGGGGTACTTGGAAGCCCAAGTCCTGTGTAGGCTTGCATAAATGGAGTGCGGAATGATATAACAGAACTGTCATTTCTGATGGTCCCTCGTCTGGCTCTCAACCAGCAGAACAATGAGCAGCCATCAATCAAGCTGGAGCAGGTGGAGTGGATGAGTGGGCAAAGCTTTGTACTCAGTTGATGAGCTCTGACAACTTTGAGATTAGCGGGATGTTGCTGGTCATGACAGCATCCTGTAGTCCCATAAAAGGAATGCACATGGCAGGCTGACAATGGTCTATGCAGTCTCATATAAAGATCAGGAGGTTTATTTACCAAGAGGCTTTCACAGGAGATATTAAAAGCTGCTCTGGTGTGTTTTGCACAACACGAATTTAGCCATAAGCTTAGCATTGTCAGGCTGCTAAAGGAAGGTCATTGCCTACTGCTAATACTGGCAGGATCTCCAAATATTTTGACACAATGATCTGATCGACAATAATATACACATTGATGGACAGAGCTTAATTTTAGCTTTAAAGCATTGCATACATTGCCATGGCACACAGGAATACATAGCCGACCCGTGACAGCTGCCCATGTGTACATAGTTGCACTTATTTCATGCCATTGGGATGTCCTGGTTGTTGCAAGTTTGAACTAAAAGCATACAAAGAGGGCCATGAATTGGTCACCCTTGTATAGCATGTGTGGGCATCACTCCCTGTGCAAGTCAATGATTATGCAAAATATATTGATGAAATTGAGAAGGAGGTCAGAAGCAGGTTAGAATCATCTTGAGGCAACTCAAGAAAATCTCGGAAGCATGTCAAATGCAAGATGAATGCACCTAAAATTAGACCGCTTTTGACCATCTACATGTCCTTTTTTTAACAACTGTGGGGGTAAAATCTCAGCTCCAAGCTCTCCCCTCCAGCAGGTACAGAACACTGCACTCGGGATTATGTCTCTGTCTTTCTGATTACACTCACCTGGCATAGAAGTAAAACAAGAATTCAGTGAGGAGGATTAAAAACAGTGCAATCAAAAGGTAGAAACAAGATCAGGAATTCTGTACTTGTTGGAGTGCATACCTCCCTACTTTTGAAAAACCACTTCAGTGTCCCCAACTCCACATCAGAGTCCCATTTTACATAAGGAGCCCCCTTTATATCAGAGTCATCCTTTTACATTAGAATCTCACATTTACATTAGGAGCAGCCCCCCAAAATTTTGTTAGCACGGACCATTGATAACTGACCCATTTCACTGGCTGCCCACCAATGTACCTCAAGTCGGCAGAGGAGGTCTCCTGCTCTTCTTCATTACTGAGCTCTTAGAGAGGAAGAGAGTCATCTAATGCAGAGCCAGGAAAAAAAACCCAAAGGTAGCAGACCTCCACTCCTTGACCACAAAGTGGCCAGCCTATGGTCATGAGGAGGACTCCGACAGTAGACTCTGTAGACTACAGGACCTGGTTTCAATCAAGACCTCTTCAACCCCTGTCCCTGCATCACTGTTCACCACAATCCTCACTGTATACCATATCATAAGAGACTCTATCACCAACTTGCAGATATAAGTGCTGAAAAATCCAGCATTTCAGATGGCTTCCCTTTTTACATAGGAGACCTCCACTTCAGAATAGAGCCCCCTTTTCATCAGAGTCCACAAATTCACATCAGACTTCCACTTTACATCAGGAGCCCCGCTTTGAATCAGAATCCTACAATACTATTAGGAGCCCCTCAGACTTCTTTAAGCACGGACCCTCAATAGCTGGCCCAATTTCACTGGCTTCTTATTACTATACCCGGAGTTGGTAGATGGGACTCTGATGGAGAACATCATCAAATGCAGAGCCAGGATGAGGAAGCCAATGGTAGAAGATCTTCCCTCCTTGACTGCACAATGGTTGGTGGCCAGAAAATGGTCATGTGGAGACTCTGACAGGCCCTCTAGAGTATGGGACCTGGTTACAACCAAGACCTCTGCAACCCCTGTTCCTGAACCACAGTTGACTTATCACTGTACCCGGAGTTGACAGATAAGGTCATCTTCTACCATCCTCCATTCCTTAGCTCTGATAGAGGACATCATTCAATGCAGAGCCAGGATGAGGAAGCTTATGGTAGAGGTTCTCTTCCCCTAGACTGCAGAACAGGGAGTGGCCAGACCATGGGCATGAGGAGGGCCCAGACAAGCCTTCTAGACTACAGGAGCTGGTCACAACCAAGACCTCTGTAACCCCTGTTCCTGAACCAGAATTGACCACATTCCTCACTGTAAACATCAAAGCCCTCCATACTTCTAGAAGATTTCTGTATGTACCCATGCTGGCCCAGATCCTCCATCTCTACCCTCACCTCCCTTTTATGTAGCTACTGGGAGAGGAGCTTTGAGTCTGCTTGCGGTGTTCACATCACATCCAAGATGGAGGCATGCAAAACAATCTCAGGGTTTTAGAAAATCCACACAAGGTAAACTTTTAAGTAACATGCCAAAACATATAAAATTATGGGAACACAACCAGTTATTTTCCCACAAAAATAAGTTTTAGTGTCCTCTAGTGGGCCCCTGGTGCCCTACATAAAAATGTCACTGTGCAAAGACTGTGCTTTCTGACGGGTCCTCCAATCAAGGTATCCAATCAGACCCTGAGCATGCCAGATCTACCTAACAGCTCAAAAACAAACTAACACTATGGCTGCTGTGAGCAAACTTTTTTTTTTAGAAATGTTGCAGAGTTTTTTATGCATTCAAATAATTGGTTCTTGTAACTCAGCTGACCAGGCTAGGCATCATCCCATAGGTTGTTCTCTGTTTCGGACAATGAGACTGCCATCTTTTCAACCTCAACTACAACGATCTGCCGACTCACACTAAATCAATGGTAACAAGACCATTTATTGTAGTGTGAAAATGCTAAGCAACTGCCTTTTAATTAGCAGAAGCTTTGCCTCACATCTATGTGAGCTCCTTCAGCTGACCATCCCATCTAATAGTCCTGACCACATGTCTGCTGATTGTGAGGCAGTGGCTCAGTGTTGTCACCTGTAACAGGAAGTCCTGGCAGGATAAAAAAAAAAAATATTTTCATAGCTTCACATACATTTTAAGACTACAACTTTTTTTTCAGAATCTCTAATCTGTTTTTTTTTAAATACTCGCTACACGCTGAGTGTTTTTTTATACTAATGGGTCTTTGGCGTGTTTTGCGCGGCGTGTATGTTTCTTGCTGTTGCCAGGGCAACCACTCGTTCCCAGTCACGGATTCTGCTATGTTTGTATTGTGATATAATTGTCATTCCATTCTTGTGATGCTATGCCAAAGGTTATCCTAACACGGGATTTTACATTGCTTATTTTCTTTTCCTTTTTTTAAAACTTGAAAATTCCACTTTAAGGGCCTCAGAGGACTTTGATTCCTGACCGCTGACTGCATCCTCTGAGCAGATGGCTGAAAAGGATTATCAGTAAATGTCACAGCTCTTCTAGAAAAAGGAATATTTCATATGTTTACGTGCAAGTTGTCTCATATTTCATTTATGCATTTTAAATCCAGATATGAAAGTTTTTCTTCTAGTTTTCAAGGAAGGTGGTTGGTGTATGATGCAATCTTTTTTTATGCCCAAAATATTACAGCAAGAAATAGATTTCTCCATTTCCTCACATACTCAGTGTTTCATTTGTACCCCGCTTCCTTTTATTCCTGCCCACCCACAAAAAAAGCCAGCCCCGGAAGAACAGAGGTGCAAGAAAATGAGGGCATTTGGAGCTTGACGATGAGGAACAATCTTACCCTGGGACCGTGTGGTAAATTGGGTAAACTGGTTTTCCAGTCCCGCAGTATCGCTGCAGCTCTGACACACCCAATGCTTAAGTCGTGTCCCGCCTCTTTCTCTTCCTGCCCACTCACAAAAAGACCTGCCCTGGAAGAGCAGGGTGCATTGAAATAAAATGCTGTGCTTTTAGAGTTTGATGATGAACAAATTTACCCAAGACCAGTGTTAGGGTAGAGTAAAATGATTTATTGCCCACAGCCATCACCTTCTCCAGGGCCCCAGTTGATGTCACGGTTGGTTTTAGGCTAGGAAAAATTTGGCAATTTCCCAGGACCCCTACCTTTTCCAGAGCCCCAACTGACAGAATGGTAGGGGTGCAGGCAAAAAGAATGCTGGGAATTTGGGGCATGCCCATCATGAATAATCTTACCCATAGCTGCTGTTGGGGTAGAGTAAACTGGGTGATTGTCTAGAGCCACCACCTTCTCCAAGACCCAAAATGACAGCACTGTTGGTTTTAGGTTAGGGCAAAAAGGAAACATTTCTAGGGACTTTCTCCAGGGCCCCAGCTGACAGAATGTCAGGGGTGAATGGAGCTTGAATGATGTGCATTTGTGGTCCCACCTTCACATGTACCTAGGGCCTAATTTTGAACCTACCTAATCCATCCAACCAATGTGTATCCAATTGGCACATCCTTGCACTACATAGTTATTGGTACATTAGTAAACTGTTTGGCTGAAATATGTGATCTCATTTTTGGTTAACCAGTCGAGAAAATACTGTACAGGTATTTGTACAATTCTATTCAAACATGGCAGAGCGTATTGCCTGATTGTGACATGTGAGATCAGCTTTGGCCTCCTAAGTATTTAATATCTAACACGCCATTCTCCGAGGCTCAAGCCTGAGGACATGTGCCAGACCCACTTATCTAGAAATAAATAGTCTCGTTTCCACAGATACTCACGCTCCCAGCTTCTCCTTGATGTTGTACACCATATTAATGTCTTCAATTTTTTTCTTCCCATTCTTCCCAAGAGGCATGGCTTCAGCTCTGTGTGAATGTCAACCTGGATAAGAAACATGACAAAGAAACCCATTACATCCCAACTGTAAGACCTTAAATATTTCACAACCTTAAAGTACATCAAAAATAACACTCCTCGCATTAAGAATTAAGAAAGAGCAACAAGCATACAATCATACAATACCATAATACACTGCTTGGCAAAAAAAGAATCCTCGAGCCTGTTGGGGCAGTGCTATGATCTGGGGTGTCTGTGGGGGCAGTCATATGATCTGGGGTGTCTGTGGGGGCAGTCATATGATCTGGGGTGTCTGTGGTGGCAGTGATATGATCTGGGGAGTCTGTAGAGGCAGAGATATGATTTGGGGTATCTGTATGGGCAGATCAGGAGAGCCTGTGGGGGCATTGTTATAGTCTGGGGTGGTTGTGGGGGCAGTGTTATGGTCTAGGGTGGTTGTGGGGGCAGTGTTATGATCTGGGGTTGGTTCAGATGGTTAAGTTTGGGTTCAGCGATGGTATATGCCCACAAATGATCCCAGCTGACCCCCCAAATATACTGAATTACCAGGTTTTTCCAATATTTGACTTTTTTCTTCCCTGATGGCACAGGAATATTCCAGGATGACAATGCCAGGATTCATCAGGCTTAAATTGTGGAAGAGTGGTTCAGGGAGACATAATTTTCACAAATTATGTCTCTGGAGGCCAGACCTAAACCCCATTGAGAATTTTTGGGATATGTCGAAGAAATCATCAATACAAGATCTTGGTGAACTTTAAAAAAAAATTAGTATTCATATATGCAGTCAGTCTCTGGTGGTTTCCACTTGTGTATCATGGACGGGAGTGGTTAGTCCACTATTTGAGTTGTAGTTCTCTGCAGCACAATGGGGTGGCTAAAAATGTAGACATTAATGTAGCTTGCTCAGTTTTCTGCAAAGGATATAATATATTTATTGGGACAAAAAGAAAATAAACTAGCAAAAAATGTTAGGTATATAAAGTGTATCTTATGAATAAAATAGTAGAAAAAATAAATGGTAAGGATTTATTGCATTTACTGCTGTTGTTTGCTATTAAGGACCATGTATGCTCTGTACAGACATTCTGCAGAATTATTGTTCTACCAGAATTCAAGCGAAATGATCAACGATTGAAAATCTGAGCTTTAGGCATTTTTGATTTTCACACCTTTAAGTTTGACATCTGCCAAGGCCCGTGAATGGACATCCTTTATCTCTATGATGAGCGGAGGTTCCTGCAGGACTCTGCATGTATGAGCATATGCTGGCACCACAGTGGATACATATTCTGAGCGTGTGTCCTTTAATTCAAATCAATACCAAGCTTCCAAAAACCAATGTTTGCATTGCCAAACCCATCCTGCTGAGAGCCCTGCGCTCTTTAATAATCATATATAGAGAAAAAAAAACACCAATCCCCAATAAGCTCCCCACAATCCACAAGAGATATAATAAAATGTAATTTCATAAACAGGATACATTTCCTTATAAACAGTCCATATCCCACAGATGGACTCCCAGCAATTACATGAAACAAGAATTGGAAAAAACTTAGCAACTTATTAAAAACATCTGCTTATATCACAGACTGATGGTACAAAACATAGCTTTAGACACGTTCTCTGTCTGCACACCACGGGACTTAAATAGAATGTTATATATATCTACAAAAAGCACTCCCTGTCTAATTTAATAAGGTAATCATAGATACCAAATGACCGACCCCAAGTACCGTTCCTATTATAAAAAATTTTAGTACTGCACTATTAGTTTGTGGGTCCAATTCCACAGATGGGATTTTTTTATAAACAAACCTTTTCTTTAATTTCTACCCAATTACTTCTGTGTGTCATTTAAAAGTTGGCCATACGCAAACTACCATTCTGTTTTCTATTCAGAAACGATCAAGAGTTGTGATGGCCACTAGCCTCTGGCATTCTCGCGACAATTTCCCCAGACTTCCAATGTTTCTGTGAAATTTTGGCAAACCAATTTCGCCATCAGAAGATCAAGGAAATTATAAGAGGAGGATTCACAGGATTCCCTGGGAATCCTCCTGTTTGCAATACCTGGGGCACTAGAGGTTATTTAACCTGTAAAACCGGGGATCGCACACTGTTCTCGCACACTGTCCACGGCCGCATTTATTGAGAAGATCCCTGGGCACTGGAGGTTAATTAACCTCTACTCCTGGGGATCACACACTGTTCTCAATGAATGCAGCCACGGCCGCTTTCATTGAGAACAGTGTGTGAACTGCAGTGGAACTGCGGAAGAGTTTCTCTTGCAGCCCTGGGAATCCTGTTTGCGATCCCCGGCACTAGAGGTAATAGGGACAAGTATCCCCATTCAAAACCTCTAGTGCTCTCTGATTGGCTGAGGAAAGCTTTGCTAGGCTCATTGGAACCTAAGAAGACCATCATTATTCATTTCAGAAAACTATACTGGATCTCATATTTATGAAGCTGACGTGTCCTGGATAAACAGTATAAGGGTAGAATTTCTGTGACTAAGCCGTGCTTAGACAGTGCAACACCAATGAATTTGGAGGACCCCAAGAGGTTCCTCAAGCCGAAAGTGATTAATGGCCATGATTGGTTATCTAAAACTTCCTGAATTTCATTTTCTTATAATTGTGCTGACACTTTTTATCATCAGGCTTCTTCCTTGCTGTTCAAACAAATCTTTCAAATCTTTGATTGGACAGCATGATGAGAAAGAGTGTCAGTACACTTGGAGAAAAGATATGTGGATTTAACATATATAACTCAAATAGCTCTGCATATATGGTGGACAAATATAGATAAATAAATTTGAATGGAACATTCAGAAGAATGACAATTGAAAATAATAGACCAATAGCTGAGAAATAAAGTGCTGCTGTCCTCACCACCCAGTGTGGGTGGGATCCTGCGTACTACAAACATCAGATGTCCCTGTTCTGTTTCCTGAAGGAGCGAATTAGTCAGTGAAACGCGTCGACATCCACAGGGGGCACCCATCTTTAGGGTGACCCTAACAGTAACATCTATTATGATGTTTGGTTTGCACGTTTTATTTTTAATTAAGTTTTAGTTGTAAGTGATTTTATTGGTATTTATTAAAGCATAATATTATTATTAATAAAATAAATATTATAATATCATTATTAATTAGCAAATATTTGTGACCTAAATTCAATTGGCCTTTAAAGTCCCAATTGAAAATGAAATCTTTTTTGATTTTGATGTATATCCTGTTCTAGTAGGGATGTGGCCCGGATATGTCAAATAGGGTGGATAACACACTATCATGGTTAAATACAAAAGTAGTCCAATCCCAAGCCTCCTTGTCCCCAGACTTCCTTGTCGCCATCTTCCTTGCCCCTGGTTTCCTTGTCATTAGCAACCTTGTCTTTGGCTACATTGTCGTCAGCTTCCTTGTCCGTGAGAACCTTGGCCTTGCCTTCCTTGTCCTCTGCCTCCTTGTCCTTGGCTACCACGTGCTCAGATTCCTTGTACTTGGCAGCCTTGGCGTCTTTGTCCTCCACCTCCTTGTCCTTGGCTATCCTGTCCTCAGCTTCTTTGTCCTTGGCAATCTTGGCCTTGGCTTCTTGTTCTTGGCTTCCTTGTCCTCCAGCTCATTGGCTTCCTAGTCCTTGGCTTCTTTGTCTACAACTTTCTTGTCCTTGGCAACCTAGACCTTGGATTTTTTGCCTTCCACTGACTTCCATACATCTGGTTTCCCCCTACATCTCCTACTGCATTCTGTAATATAAAGAGAATATTGAGGTGTCTTTGAGCAGACCGTGACTGCCAGCTTGGCCTCTACTTCTGTAGGTAGAGTGAGGCAATATGGTGGCACCCAACTGGGGACAAACTGGTTTGAAGGGATAGGCTGAGGTACAGGTTTTAGTACAAGTGGGTTGCTCATTGGTTTCATGGCTCATGTATGTTGGTGGTTTCAGGAAACGTTGGTCAACAAAGGGATTACTTGAAAGCTGAACTGCCGGCTAACACCTGAATACATATAAAGAGACTGTTAAACCTGCCAAAATTTTTGTCCATCTAGTCCCAGGATGTAGCAGCAGAGGAGACCTGACCCTGCAGAAGTTTAAAATTGTTTGTAGGTCTGCTCCCCTTCTCTTATTTTCCTGGTTGGAAGATGTCCAGTATTACTTAGCCCCTCTCTACTTCTATTCTGCATGTACGGTCTATATGCCTGGAGTTCAGCTTTAAGCAACCCATACTAAAAATTCTTCACCACGGGCTTTCAGTAAGTAATTTAGTTCTATGTTTCCAAACATCAAACTTTTCAGTCTCCCCTGACAGTCTGTGAAGATACAAGGCCATTGTGCTCCATCACTGCCTTCCATCAGACGTTGTCAAGCACAGCAGAGTGTCACCACCGATAATGTACCTGTCGAAGCAGCTGTGTTCTGCATCAGGTACATACCTCGGGATGGCGAGAACCCCCTTCAAATTGTCTGCATTTAATGAATGGGTCCTGGTGAAGCTCCATCATTTATCACTGTCATTCGCTCCCAGATGAGAATTCTAGCATCCGTCTCCAAAAGAATGCAAGGGAAAAACATTGAGTCTTATTTATTATATTCGGTAATGAATTTTCTCCTCGGTGACAGTTTGTTTTAATGCAATGAAAAATGTCATCACATTACTGTAATATGGAATTTACACGGAACAGTACAAATTAAGGAAGGGGGCACCACCCACAAAAAGTCTATCTGTGTTGGGACAATCAAAAAAAGTTTCAGTTGTCACCTAAGGCATTTTGGTCATTAAACTCTCAATATATTCCTTTTTAGGAATCCACTAGAGGGATGTACAGATAGTTCACCTAGTGATCCAGGAACAAATAATGAGAAATTAGTAGCTTGTGGGTGCTGCAACATTAAACTTCAAAGCAGAGATTTGCTCTGCAATACCTATTTCAGCCACTAGATGTCATTGGTTTGATGGGCTGTGACTGGACTGTGATATGAGAAGCAGTACAGTCATGAGCTGGCTCTGCTTTCTCTTCATACCAGTATTCCTAGAACATAAATAAATGGGGCTTGTATTTGTTGCAATAGTCAATGCAAAGATTTCCTGCTAAATGCTTTTTTCAGACACAGGATGCTTTCAGTCGAATGGAGAGAGAGGGAGGGAGGGAGAGAAAGAGAGAGAGAGGAAGAAATATAGAGAGAGAGAAAGAAAGAGAGAGGCATTTACAGCCCCCTCTTGTTCACAGTCCTCCACGCCGTCTGCACAATCTGAGTCAAATAATTTCCGAGTTTCCCGGACCTGAATGATAAAAATATAACGGCCTGGCATTCCAGAAGACAAATGAGCAGCAGCACCAGACAGCAGCTTATGGCTAACTAGCAGTGCTCGCTGTATGTTTGTTCTGAAGCTGCACAAAGGAAAGTAAAATGCGTGACTGTGCTATGAAATGAAGACCTGGAGATGGGTAAAAACCCAGCATTAAATTCTAGCTGTCATGGAACCATTTGTCTGTCATGGCAGAGCACTATGGGAAATGCAGCACAAGATTTATGCTCGCCCTATGGTGGGGTATGTGCATGGTAAAGAGAACCTATACTACTAACCTGTGCTAACCAAGGTGCATTAGTGCACTGCATTGCATTTTTTTCTGAATGTAAACACAAAGCACCTGATGATGAATACCATTACAATGCATTGGTTTGGAAAAAAAAAACCTTTGTTCAATGTCTTAATTGCCATAAACTGTCAAAAGTTAGGAGCTAAAAGGTGTAATATGTTCACAGTTCTCACCTCAATGCTCAATTGGAGACCAGCAATCTAATGGTCACTCAATGGGGCTCCATGACAAAGTCAATGAGGATCCCTCAAATTGCTCACAGCTGGTGTGCAGACCCAGGAGCTCAAGTTTGGAGATCTGACTAAACTGAAGTAATTTCATTCTGCAGCATTCACCAAATCCCGAAGCTTATATGGATTGGTGTTTTTTGTATTAAGGTTGCTAATATAGAAGCCATCAACACAAAGCTGACTTCCAGCTGTGAAATCTCATTGATATCCTCTGCACTCAACATCTCACCAGCTTGAAACTGATAGCATAAAAATGAGGTCACATAAGGTTTCCATATCTGTATGATAGCACTCAAGAGGCATGTGATGGTTCCACAGAAGGGCCAAGAATGCATTTTTATGTGGAAAGACATAGGGGTTAGCGGGAGGAACCTCAGGAGACATTGGGCATCTAATACATCCAGTGTCAGATATAAATGGTAGCTTTAAGCTATGCAAAAGATAGAGAGTTGGAGTCACCACCTGCACAATGCTCCTGATTAACTTCTTTTAGCTAGGAAAAGGGTCCCTTTAATTCACTGATCTGGGTATGTGGATTGTTTTACTTTTCTGCTATGTGTATTAGATATATATATATGTATACAGATATTTTTAAAACCATTTAGTAGACAGGGTCCTTGTAAGTCCAATTAGAGCACCACCTAGTCATTGGGGATCCATTTCCATCCCACCCTGCCTGCCATTTGCTTGCCCCTTGTCACCATTGTCACCATTGTCACTGCTTCCCATATGGAAAACAACATAGGGAAGTGCGATGTAATAGCCAAAGCTACCTGTTACAGCACCAAGCAGTTGGTTGAAGGTAGCAATGCCCTATGGAGGGCTCAAAGCGCTTGACTGGCATTGGTTCTTCTTGAAGACTCAAAAAAATGTTCTCATTTACAATTGTCAATACAAGGGTCTCTGCCCACCCAGCCCTAGATTTTTTGCACCATGGCAGATAGTGGTCACTGGTAAAGCCACATACAGACACAGAATGTTACTGCCTGAGACGGTCCAACAACATCTCATGGCAATCCACTGTGCTGGATCCCAAAACAACCGTTGGCAAATGCCTGCAGTTATTTCCTAATGGAGAGGACACAACAGGATGCCTTCCTCTCCATGGAAGAGAACAATGCTTTCTGCATAGCATTTATTGTATCTTCACTAAATTTCATCCAGCTTATGGATCAGCAATCATTTCTAGCAACAATTAATCAGCGTGTGTACCTAGCTTAAGCCCTAAACAAAAAACAAAACAAAAACAAGGACACACAATGGGGTGGCAATGCTCCATAAGCTGGATGAACCTGTATATCATTGCCAAGGGAAAGCAGTTACTGGCAAGATCACAAAAAGATGGTCACTTTTATCCGATAGCAATTATTTAAATAAAAAGGCCATCTTGTTTTTAAAATTTTTATTGAGTGGTTGTAAAAATTTGGTTTCTGTTTTTTTTGGGGATAGGGTGAGGGAGTTTATGACACTATGAGCACTGCAACTTTTGTTTAAAAGTATGTGGCCCTCTCCATCACTTTATATCCATCACTCCTCATCTCCATCTCTCTTCCTCACCTCTATAACCCTTTCCCATCTTCATCACCCTTTTCATTGCTCTGTCCCCCTCACTTCATCCTCATTCTCATCAGCCCTCTCCATCACCCCTAGTCTCCATCTCCCTTCTTTGTCCCATCACCCCAGCCTCTCTATCACCCTACCTAATCTTCATCACCCCTTTTCATTGCCATTACACCTCCTCATCTCTACCATCTCTCCTCATCTCGATCATCCCTCCTGGTCTCCATTACCCTTCTCATCTGTACTTCAACCCTCCTCATCTTCTCCATCACCCTTTCTCATCGCCATTACCCCACCTTGTCGCCATCATCTATCATCATCTCCATCACTCATCCTCTTCTCCATCACCCCTCCTCATCTCCATCATCTCTCCTTATCCCCATCACCTCCCCACCACATTCCCCATCACCTCTCCTCATCTCCATCATCCTTCTTCATCTTCATCATCATCACATTTCCCCCATCTCAATCACCCTTCCTTGTGTCTATCACCCCTCCTTGTCTCCATGATCCCTCCCAATCTTTATCACCCCTCTTTTTTTCTATCACCCCTCCTTGTTTCCATTATACTTCCTCCTCTCCATCACCACTTTTTTACTGCCGTCACTACTCCTCATCTCCATCACAGCTCCTTATCTCCATCAACACTCCTCATCCTCACCATGCCTCCTCATATCCATCACCCCTCCCTGTCTCCAGCACCCCTCATTATTTGTTTTACCTCCCTTCGTCTCCATCATCCTTCCTCCTCCCAATCACCCCTTCTCATCTCCTTCACCCCTTTTCACTGCTGTCAGCCCTCCTCATCTCCATCACCTCTCTTCATCATCCCTCCTCATCCCCATCACCCTTTCCCATCTCCATCACTCCTCCTTGTTTCTTTGACCCCTCTTCATCTCTATCATCTTTCCGCATCTCCATCACTCATTCCTCATCTCCTTCATCTCTCCTCGTCTCCATCCCTCCTCCTTTTTAACAAGCAGAAGAAGGTATTTTTTGCACTTATCAAACAGATATTGAAAAAATAAAAATTTTAATAATATATTAAAGCAAACAAAGGGAACAAACAACAGATGCTCATTGTCAGGATTTTTATACACTTTTAAGGCAGCTTTTCTCAACCTTTTATACATGGAAGATCCCCTTCTACAATTATACCCTAACCACAGCTCACAGTATATTAGTGTGGGGGTCAGTGGGAAGAATTCCTTTTACATTGCTGGCCAGTGGGAAGAATGCCACCCTTACATTTAGCCAATAAGATCATTGGTGTCAGTTAGACTGACCTGAAAGGCACAAACTGCTCATTTCCCTTGTAACATCTGGAGGAACTCTGGTGGAGAAACTCTGGTGTAATGGCTAGTACATAAACCTGGCCGTAGTCAAGATCCTAACCGATGGAGACCGATTGGAAATGAATGGGGTCAGTAGTCAGCAGCTGAGGACTACCCGCCTTCAAATATTCCAACACTGGTCTGGCAGGGTTCCAGCTCCTGGGAGCCAACTGCCTGCCAGAAAGAGGTCCAGATACATAAATACATTAAGTTACTTTATGTGGATTGCTTTCTGAACTGAATGGATTTGTAGATGAAAAATTATGTCTAATTTTTTAAATAATATTTAGCATAATAAATAAGGATATTCTGGATCTTTAGTTTAAAAAATAATTTGAACTGCTCTAAAATATTTTTAATTGATAATAGTAAACATTGTAACATATTTAGGGTTTAGTTAATAATAATAAATATCCATAATAAAAAATATTTTGGAATATTAAGAATGGAACTCCATTGGAAAAATTAGAATAACATTAATGATGTCGATGAATGAATTAAACTATAATATCTGCAGGAAGTAACCAATGCTCTGTATCAGTGTTTCTTGACCTTTTGAACATGGGAGAACCCTTGAAATAACTTTCAGCCCTGGGGGAACCCCTTCTGTGATTAATAAATCCACAGCACAGTATATTAGTGTGGTGGTCAGTGGGAAGAATTCTTCTTACATTGCTGGCCAGTGAGAAAAATGTCACCCTTACAGATAGGCAAAAAGTTTAGTTAAATTGACCTGACAAATTGACAAATTGCTCATTGCTCAAGGAACCCCTAGCAATCTCTGGGGGAACCCCGGATAGGATATACTGCTCTTTATTGTATTTCCCCTCCAAGTGAGTATTGGGATAGTTTGTGTCTTAATTTTAGCTGTGTCGGAAATCAAGTTCTTAAGTATACAGCTACTGCCATTGCCCACATTTTGGTTTAAGCGCCAATTCCCATCTCTGATGCAGGACATATTTACTGCTGCAGGTAATCTCTACAGTCCAAAATGACTGCACATCTATCCAGGTTGTTCAGACTACTGCGATGCAACAAAAAAAAAACTTCCAGCTTTTCTGCAGTAAGATTTGTCACAGGGGTTCATGCAATGGACATAACATTATGCATTAACTTTTTTTTTTTTTTGCAGACCCCCACCTTCTTCAAACAAAAAAGAAATACTGCATTTGGTCAAGATGTTTGAAAACACACCCTTTAAAAACCTGCACTACTGCATGTGCATGGATGTGAAGTGGTCCCCTAGATTGAGGCATAAATGAGGTCACCCTGAAAGTCAACCATAGATGTATAGCTACATCCATCAAAATCCACTTACAGATATCTTGTGACCAAAATTTGACACCACCTTGCATATGTGTTACACCACCTCTATATGTATATATATATATATATATATATATATATATATATATATATATATATATAGCAGCCGTCAAAAGTTAGATCACAGTTAACCATGAAAAATACCCGAATTTATCTAATAATATATTATCTAATAAAGCATATATGAAGCCACCCCTTAGGAATTTCAAGTTTAATACGTACAGATCAAATCCTAATCTGGATCAGACTTTAGCTTTCAAACATTGGAATTTACCTGCAATCTTTCCTATAATGAAACCCATGCCTTTTTAAAATGAACCCTTCGTGTCTCATGGCACATGCCAGCGGCAGGTAAAACCACATCAACTTTCTAGGCTGAGCTCCGCCACCGAAGCCTGTGTGCCCAGCATGCGAAATCCCAAACTAATGAGCGAGCCAGGCGGGCATCCCATCCTCATAACTAAGCAAGTGTTGCGTGCAGCACCCTGCTACAACTTAAACGAAGGCGCAGACCAACTCTCCAAGCCGCCAACCCCCACCATTTCCCATCTTCTGTCAAAGGAATTTATATATATCAATGATCCGTGCGAAAATGCACGATCTTGAATCTAATGAGTTTTGGGAGGGGTCACCGGTTTGCCATCCTAATGAATTTATTTGGAATTGAGGAATGCTGTTGGCAAAGGGTTACGCTCCTGGGAAAATTACAGGGGGAAAAAATATCGCCAGGGATCCTGCGTGTAGGTAATCAATAAAATGAGCCAATAAAAAAAAATATATTGTTGTGCTTTAAATTGGAGACTCACCTGGCTGTGATCAATAGTGCATTAGCCTGGTCCGCCTGGAGGAAAGCTTCTCTTCTAAAGTGATGCAGCGCTGTGTGACTGTGTGAACATATTCCATGCTATTTAAAACATTCTCATCCCCTACAGTCCAGGCCAGCAAACTGTAGCTCTCTCTCTCCCTGTTAGCGCTCTCTCCCTTCCTATCATCTGTTCTCCCCACCCCTTTATCATCCATCTCCCTTAAAGGGGTCCAACCTTATAAGGATATTGCTGAAAAATGTCTGCAGATCACCGGTTGCTGCCAGTAGCCCTGGGAAGGATTCACAGAAGATGAAAAATTCTATTGCATGAATGAAAACAGGGGATACATTAAGAATGCGACACACTGGTGATCAGGAAAAGTGGGAAATTAAAGGACTCCTATGGGGGAATACAAAATTCTCGTAATCATATGTGGATAACGTTATTCATGATATACTTTTTTTTTTATATTATATTTTATATATATATATATATATATATATATATTATGTTATATTTTGCTATATTCCAATTACCATGCAGATGAAGCAGGTACAGCTGGGACAAACCTGGTGGGGGTGCATGCAATGGGCAGAATTTTTGTTCTGTAACTTTTTTTTTTTTTAAGAAAAATAGTTCCTGTGGGTTTTTGGAAAAAGTGCATGTGTGGAATGAGTGACGCATTAGGCTGCTGCAATAGAAAACAATGCAAATAGCTGGTCCCTTGCACCAGAAGAGGCAGACTGCACCAAGGGTAACACATTTGCATGTGGTTGCGGCTGTGGTCGCAGCCACAGTGTAGTTCTTTTGAAACTGCATGGCCCTAGAGTGATATGTCACCTTCTGGAACTGTGCCATGATCTGCCACACCCACATGCACCTGTTGGCAAAAAATGGTTCCAAACCACCCCCATTAACTTGAATTGGAGCACTTGGGACCGGGGTTAGGTTTACAGCATATTGCCGCAGGTCTGAAATAGCCTAAAAAAAGCCATGAAGAAGACAAAATATGCACCTGGGAACGGCAAACTTGCACTACAGGTAACACATTTACACACAGCTGGGGCTGTGGTGTAGTTTTTCCAAAAGCAACCACAAGGTCAAAAGATTCTGAAATGGCCTCCAAAATGCATCAAGAACCCAATATGTTTTTTTATTATAACAATATTCATGTAACAAGTCCATATTTCCCATATGCCTCTGCAAAGGAAATGCATGTTAGCTGCAAGCAGAGGCACTGATAATGTGCGTTGCATTTTAATGCAAAAGTGATATTAAGAAAGATGGGATAACATTGTATTGTGTAATTTAGGAAAATTCTGGAGGTGGTCACTATTCATGTATAACTGCTATTAGCCAGCTTGACATGGTTGTCAGACCTCTTCTTCAGATCATTTTTGATTTGATATTCTTCATCCAAAATAAGGAATATGTGTATAATAAAGTATCTGCAGATAAACCCCAGCTTTTATCACAATTGTAATGTTTGCAATAGTTCAAAGTAAACAAAAAATGAACAAAGGGTCTGAGTTGGCCACATTGCAGGTTCATAGACCTTTTAGAAGTTTCTGCTTTGGCTACTGCGGTTGCTAGAGTGAGATCTGTAAATTGTCCCCAAACTATTCTTGGAACTTCTGATATACAGTAAATCCCACTTGAGTCTCCGAGGCAACAAGTGATTAAGCAACAAGTGCTGTCAGCACCTCGGAAACTACTGCAAGAGAATGTAGTGGCAGCAATCCATCACAAAACGGCTTCTGATTTCTAACCTGCACTTGAAGTCGGGGGACATTTAAACGATATCCATGGAATTCAACATTGACAAGGGCCAAATTGTGATGGATGAATGATGGGTCAGAGCTTCTCCAAAATTGCAGGTCTTGTTCACAGTATTCAGTGGTTAGTACTTACCAAAAATGTTCTAAGCAAGGACAACTGGTGAATCACCAACAAGGTCATGGACACCTAAGGCTTTTTAATGTAGGAGGAGTAAAGGCTAACCCATCTGGTCGAATCCTCCAAATGTGCTAGGGCCAAACAAATCTTTGAAAAACGTAGTGCTGGCCATGAAAGAAAGGTTTAAGAACACACAGTGCAAGGTATACGGGACCACATAGTCCATGCGGACTACTGTCTACCACTAAAAGTGTGAACATGAGCATCGGAACTGGAAAATAGAGCAATGGAAGATAGTGACCTGATCTGATGAGTCTTTTAGATTATCTGGATGGCCAGGTACATGTGTGTCCTTTACCTGAAAAAGAAAAGGTATCAGGATGCACTATGATATGAAGGCAGACCACCAAGAGCTTGAAGGATCTCCTGCCAGATACCACTGAACACCTTCAGGGGTCTTAAGGAATTTATGCCTCAATGAGTTAGATTCTTTTGGCAGTACATGGGGGACCTACACAATATTCGGCAGGTGGTTCTTTTGTTTTGGCCGATCCATGTAAAATTCTACAGGGAGGGTTCTCAAAGGATTGGAGGTGCCTTATCGAGGTGATGAGCACCAAGCTTGGTAACAGGCAAGTCAGTTGTAGCACAAACTGGTAAAAATTTAATGATGACCATGAAAGAAAAGTGTCAGAGCATCACAGCTTGCTGCATATAAAATTGTGTAGCCTCACAAAACTCCACATGATTCAGCCCTGTCTACCACCAAAAGCACCTACATAGGCATGAGAGTATCAGAACTTCATCAAGTGATTGAAAATGGTGGCCTAGTCTGATGAGTCATGTCTTCTTTTAGATCATATGGATTGTTGGGTGCAAAAAAAATAAATTGATGGCAGCATAAACTATAGAAAAAAGACAGACCGGAGGAGGCAGCATAACTTGAAAGATCTGCTGATAACATCTTGGTGTCAGATACCACAGGAGACCATTAGAGGTTTTGTGGTTACATAGGTTGAAAAGGACATAAGTCCATCAAGTTCAACCACTAGGAAAAAAAAGCTACTACAAACCAGCATATCCCAGATAAAACCCCACAGATATAGTTGATGGAAGCCAACACCTTGTGGTGTCCATCACCGGACATATCAGAGCTTTTGGAGGAATATAGCGTACCTACACAATAGTAAGTGGTTTTGTTGTTTTGGTTGATTAATGTAAGCTAATATTTAGGGTTAATCTAACAAATCAAAAGTAACAATCTCCTATGTGATCATATTTCACAATTTTCAATCAACACTCTTTTTCTAGATCTCTTAAAAATGCTTCACATGTTGGACAGAAAACAAATGGCAGCTGAACATGGATCTCATTGAACATGCTGTAGGAATATCTCCATGACTGGATATGAGCTAAAGGAATTGTTTGTACAGACATTCACTCTACGTCAATGACGATAAATTTAAGGACTTGACAGTCATTGTTTTCTTTGTCTAACATGCAGGTAGAGCACGCATCGCATAAAGATTACCTACTGTAAAGCATTTCTGAAGATGTTCTTCACCTTCCCTGTGTTGCTTTTTTGGATACACCATAACCTACTGAGATAATTTTATATTTCTAAAGGAAAATGCAATCAATTTTAGCCTTTTGATGTGTTGTGAATTCAAATGTGATGGCACCCCCTTGCCCAGCCAGAAGATGGCGTGTTCCCATCTGATGACACTAGGCATGTTCGGGGCAATTAATGCTTCAAGCAAGGGATTGCCCCAGGGAGCAAAAGACTCCCTAGAGTTGTAACTCTAACAGTCCTCTACTTTCAAGTTCCATGTTTTCATTTTCTATTATACAGTTGCTGTATATTGTGATATGGCAGGACTTTATATGTGGTTTAATTTAGGGGAAGCATGCGTGGTAGCCAAGGGTTGAGTAATGGCAGCTATCATTTTGTTCTCGATACAGGTTAAGAACATACTAGGTGGAAATGTCTGAAACCCACATTGGGGAGATTTTCCTTTACTTCCTGTTCCTGTGACACAGAAGGAAAGATAAAGAGGGAAGGTAGATGAAAGCACTAACATCCAACCCAACAAGAGTATCACCTGCCTGGATATAATTGCACTATTGCTTAAACAAACTTAAGTAAAAATGCTGCTTTCTGCCCTCCTGCTCTGTGTTGGCATAGCAGAGTAGCAGCCAAACCCCTTTGTTACATGTCTTCATATAGACAGGTAGACAGAAGAGCAGAAGGTCTATTTTTTATTTTTTATTAGGTATATTGGGTTTTTCTGGTTTGCCAAAAAAAATGTTGCGAATAAAACCTTTTTATCTCAGTTGAAATATGTTTTCTGCCCTCCTATTCAGTGCTCTGTGCTGGCATAGCAGAGTAACAGCCACACCCCTGATTAGGTTGTCCTTACACTGACTGATATTGTGCAAGAGATGGGGTGTACATTATCAGGTATGTTATTGAATGCAGAATATTGGGTGAACTGGATATTTTTTTTGGTCTGCAGAGTTTGTGCTGTGAAAAAAATGTCTTTGTAGAAATGTTTCTTTCTGTCCGCCCTCTCCTTTGTTCTGTGCTGGCATAGCAAAGTAACAGCTCTACCCCTCATTAAGTGTCCTCAAACAGACTGGTATGGAGGAGGAGAGTGGGCGCGCATGACCAGGTCAGTCATTAATCCTCCAATCGACAAATTTATGTATTTTCATGTCCACACCTATTCTTTTTTTCATCTCTGGAGGCAGCCATGGTTGTCACACATGCTTCCAACATTTCTGCCTGTGTTTATTGCCATTGCATGTTGGATTGCTAATTTTACAATAAATATTACCTTAAGAGTGCCCTATTCCTAATTTTGTAATAAATACTAAAGGAGTAGTTCAGTATTACAACTGAAAGTCCAGATTTAAAAAAACTCCAAAGTTCGAGGCGCTGGTGCGTAATGAGATTTTCGGGGTGACCATTGGATGCCATCTGCTAGATATGTGCTATTCTGTTGATGTCTCGGGAAGACCCCCTGCATGTACACAGATGCTTGTGTCACCCGCAGCTATAAGCCCTCTGCAGGCGGGTTCTGCACACACACCGAGCCTTGGCACAGCTGCAATTTGCCAGCAGCAACTTTATATCTTGGCGTTGATCAAAAAAAAAGGGCACCAGTCTCCATACAATGCAGATGATGTTTATTAAATAAGGCTAAAGTCTACCCTGATATAAAAGACACAAATTATTTTAATTTATTTATTATTTTTTAAATGCAAACAGTCTCAGTACTTATTCTAAACTAGTATTAGTCCCTGGGATAGGTAGAAGGCTGCAATCAGATCATGTGCTGACAACAAGTATGCTGGTAGGATGGTAGAGCGGAATGACAGAGAGATAAGCTCTGGAGCTGCTTCTCAGTTCACTGCCCAATTACAGTCTGGGGTTGGTCTGCGCTCATTGGAAGTTGATTGAATAATGCTTCTGAGGACATCTAGTGGTGAAAAAGAAGTACTGCAAAACAGAACTGAGTATTCCAACTAAACTAAACTCCCTATTCAAACTATAGTTTAATAGACCATAATGTTTTATCTTGCTATTTTTGGTGAAAGTGTACAAGCTACTCAATAACTGATAGCTTCACAAATCCCATTGTTCGAGGTAAATTCAATTCAGCTGATTTTTTTCTAATTATTTTAGGTTGCCTGCTGTGTACATAGACAAGGGGCTCACCACCACTAAAGATTGTATACAAAAAGCAGTAAATATTTTCATTGGCTGGTGGTCATAAGGGGGTGGGACAAGGGGGTGGGCTAGGTAAACTTGAATTCAGCTTGGGCTTTGTTGCCTATTCCTGTTATATGCTCAGCTCTGCCGTACTGCAAGACGTTGATACCCAACCGCATTCTGATAATTATACTGCTTGCATTTAGGTTGCCCTGTCTTTGAAAAAAAATGCAACCCCCTCTGGATGATCTGGGTATATTGCAAAGATTTTAACAAACTTTGTTGCAGATTCATTCTATAGAATGCTAATTCCCTGGATCTAAAGCTTCATGGGGTTCAAGTTGTGGGGCAATTATCTGACCACTTGAGCTGCTAATTCATTCAGAATCAGAAGTTATCCCCAGGATCAGAACACTAATCAGGCAAGCAGTATTTTGTAGAATAAGGTCATTAATGGCAGCTTGCATAATCTCTCAGTGATAGGTTCACTTTGAATACAGAGCTGCAATAATTGGTATTACCCAGATCTGCCTGAGATTCAGGTTAAATTTTGACGAAACCCTCCAGTGTTGACTTCTCATCCCTATAAAGAACCATGAGCTAAACTCTGAAAAGGGTGGAAACAATATACTGGGATCTTCAACTCAGTTCCTAATGGCCAAGATTCCAACACATTTTTGGACAATAAGGGTAAGGAATGGTTTAAGGAGTCAGAAAATGACTCCGGTCTGTATGTGAACCTTGGAGTTCAGGGCCCCTGCACCATACGAAGGTTCCATGAAGACTTGCAAAGCATATACTAAGACCATGAGAATTTGGGAAGCACTGGACAATATCATCAATATTGAAATTTTCTGGCACCATCTAATGGCTTTGGGGACACTATACTCTTCACATCAGTTTGGGAGTTCATATCAGCTTCGTCCCCTTTGCTTCTGTTCCACACACACGCCATGTACCAATAAACTGTTCTGGTATTACAAAAAGAAAAAATATGCTATGAACAGGACCCAGCACTCCTTTTTGAATGGCTGCCTCCTTGTTAAAAGGGAATATTAGATAACTGGTATTTATAGATAACTTCCGTTCAGCACTTGTTGAGTTATTTGATATTTGACCACCTACATCACCTGAAGAAGCAAATGTTTCAAAATGTGTCAGACTTTAAGGATAGATTTTCATTGTTGTATCAATATACATTCATGTAGCTGTCTGCTAATATCGTATAACTGCATACTATTGACTGGAATTTGAATATTGTCCCACCAATCCATATCCCCCCTCCTATTGTATGCTGCTTCCCCACTTCCTAGATTGTAAGCTCTTCTGGGCAAGATCCTCTCCTCCTCCTGTGTCACTCTCTGTATCTGTCATTTGCAACCCCTATTTATTGTACAGCGCTGTGTATTATGTTGGTGCTATATAAATCTTGTTTATTATTAATATTATTATTATGAATAATGTAAATTAGATAAATAAAATACTTCTATATTATGACACTCTGAGATTTTAAATGCTATGACTATTTACCCAAATACCTCTCTTCATAAACAGACCAACTTCAGGTCTATCTATCCTTTCCTTTTGTGTACCATTACCACTGGTTAGGATTTTACTTTATATGAGGTGACTCCTTTCCCCCTTTCCCTGTTTCTTTTGTTGTACCATTGTCACCATTTTGACAATACCCTAACCTCTATCACAATCTACTAAGTACTTGTACTAGCTGATCCTGTGCCAGGGAAAGCCAAAAATTGGAAAAATTGGACATGGACCAAAAATTGGAAAAATTACCAAAAACTGGACACATTGGACAAGGACCAAAAACTGGACGAATTGGACAAGGACCAAAAACTGGACACATTGGACAAGGACCAAAAACTGGACGAATTGGACAAGGACCAAAAACTGGACACATTGGACAAGGACCAAAAACTGGACACATTGGACAAGGACCAAAAACTGGACACATTGGACAAGGACCAAAAACTGGGCAAATTGGACAAGGACCAAAAACTGGACAAAATGGAAAAGGACCAAAAACTGGACAAATTGGCCAATTGCCCAGAGCCCACTCCTTCTGCAAGGCCCCAACAGACAGAATAACAGGAGTGCAAGGTGCTGGAATGTATCAAATTTGCAGCCCCAACTTTGCCCAGGGCCCTTTTTTGTCCTGATAACATTCTCCTGTCCCAGTGATCTGACACTAGAGTGAAAATTAGGACATCTCAGGAAGTAGGCTCAGGGAGTGGGTTTAATAAAACAAGCCGTCACGATTCACGAGGAGTGAACCTTTCGTGAAGACTTCTCGCATTCACCTAGAGAGACACCTGTCATTAATGCTTCATTACAGCCCAAGTTGACAGATCTAGGGAATACTGTATGCTAATTGCGTCCTCCATGATGGTGAGCTGCGCTAGAGATATTATCAGCGTAGCTGTGCTTGGCTCTGTACAGTTGGATATCTGCTGTAAAGAGGGCATTAAACATGAATTGGAGCCTTGAAAGATGAATGAGGCTGGCAGGTTGCAGGGAGAGGCGGGTGCAATAAAACAGGTCAGGAGATGCCCTGACGTCATTGCCTGGATCCTGCAAGCAAATAAAGCAGGCGGAGGGGAATGGGGTGACCTGACAGTGCCAGTGTGTGCGAACCAGTGCCATGTGCAGCATTAAATAAAGCAAGAGGAGCATCCCTAATAATAATGCATCAGTATAACAATGAAGAGATGCAGATAAAGCATTGTCAGTGTGAAATTGATGCTGGCTTAGCAGACCAGAACAAAAGGAAAAAAATCAGAATATTTTTTTTTAAAAAAGAAGATAAAAAAATCCCTTTTTTAAAAAATAAAATACCCATTTGTACTTTTTTCATTATTTGATACATCTCAGTACTATTGATTTCCTACAGCCTAGTGGCAAGCATTTCGTATCTGCATGAACTCCAGCAATAGCTGCATGAAATTTCTCAGCGTGGGTTTGCTGATGGTAACAATAGTAAGCCATGATTCATCCTGATTTATTAAAGCTTTCCAAGACTGGAGAAAATGAACTATCATTGGAGAACCTGGGTGATCCAGAAAGGGATCTGGTCCAGGATTGAAAACATTTGCCAGCTAATAGCAAATGTTTTGTTTTGTTTTTTTATTTCATGACATTTTTATTTATTTTTGGGATAAGTTAACTATTTGAAATACAGAATAATAAGAATAATAAAAAATAACATACACTATAAAGAGAAATAAAAAGTAGACATCTCTTGTACATTACAAAAGAAAATAACAATCAGGCTATGAAACAAACTATGAGGAGGAATAAATTAGAAGTAAAAATACTTTTGTTAAATGCAACAATTCCTTCCACCTACATGGACATATTATTACCAGCAGTTTACAGTGTCACATATTACCAGCCAAGTAAACAAAATAACAGGGAAGAACCAGGGAAAGGGAAGTTAGAGGAAACATTTTCCCAGTACACACTTTTATACCGCTTGAGTTACAAAATAGATTCCCGAATACATTATATGAAAGACAAATTCGGTAGAGAATATACTCGCCATGGGTCCCATATCACAGAGAAATTTTCTTGTGTGTCATTTAAGACAATCGATAACTTTTCGTTTAGGAACAGGTTATCAACGAGTGAGAGTACGTTGTGGTAGGGGTTAGCACTCTGGCCTTTGCAGCACTGGGTCCCAGGTTCAATCCCCAGCCAGGACATTATCTGCGTGGAGTTTGCAGGTTCTCCCCGTGTCTGTGTGGGTTTCCTCCCAAAAACATGCAGTTAGGTTAATTGACTTCCCCCTAACAAGTGACCTTAGACTACATTAATGACATATGACTATGGTAGGGCAGATTGTGAGCTCCTTTGAGGGACAGTTAGTGACATGACTATGGACTTTGTACAGCGTTGCATAATATGATGGCGCTATATAAATACTGTGTAATAATAATATGGAACCTGTTTTTTCCAATTTTTTGCTAAGGTTTGCTTTGCTGCCAGGAGAACTTTAGTACATAACCTGAATTGGGTTTCAGTTAGAAAAGGAGGTTTAAAATGTAGTAGGGCAACCCAAGGATCCCGAGGTATATGTTTGCTGAATAAACTCCATAGGAGTCTGAAAATCCGACCCCAAAATCAGATCACTGATGGACAAGACCACCAAATCCGTACCCATCTACTGGCAACCTCTAAAACACAATCCAGTATCTGTCTGGGACACATGTTTCATGCATACAGGAACCATGTACCATCTCATCATGACTTTAACCCCCCTAGCGGTATTCCCAAGTGTGACTCGACATGGGTTCCATGACACCCTGTAGTCAGAGGATGGCCCCAAATTTAGGGTTGAATGATGTTGGGTGTCATATACCATAGAAAACCAAGGACATCTAGTGGCAGGAAAGAATTGAAAAAGAAAGAAAGGATGGCTCATAATAATTGCTCAGAGCTATTTTGCACCTTCAATAAATATCAGGGAAGGTTTGAATTAAGTAATGTTCCTATCAAAGATACATAAAGATTTTGGTATATGCAAAAAAAATTAAACACATAAAACCATATTTGATTTATAGACTTTAACCATCAAGGATCCATAAACATGTGATTGCAGTTTACCAATAAGTAGATTTTTGGCCATAGTAGTTGACAAGCTCAGCTCTAGGGTTCCACCAGTCTCTCCTGGCCACCTGACTCTATGGGGGAGAATCCTCTCTTACCCGTTCCTTCCCCCAAGATGACCCATTGGGAGAATATGGCCTCTTGTATCCCCCCGACACACACACAACACAAGAATGGGCATGTATGTTCAACTGGCATAAGGTTTTGTTGAAAAAAACAATCATTTGAGAGAAACATCTCAAAGACTTTTGTATCACGCATGCTCCTCTGGACACCCTCATATGGCCAACTAAAAAAATGGAACTTCAAGAAAGTGTTTCATTTCCAGCCTAGGATAGAATGGGGAAATTTATTCATTGGCATCTGTGTCTTCAGTGACATTCTATACTTTTTGTCTTAGAGACACAGTAACAACAACAGTAAGATAGTAAGTCATTTTCTAAAAACCATTGGACGTCCAACCTTGGAGAATTGCCATTGAAACAAGTAAGCTCAATGGAAAATTTGCAGTTGGAAAGTCGGTGATATATTGGCGGGTATAAGCACCTCCTTCGTCTTTATTCTTGCAAGACTCGTATTTCTCTGTTCTTAAATTATTTTAGCATCAGCACCAAAAACATAGGTGGCAAGTTGGGCCAAAATAAACCAAAATATATTTTCTCTGAAGCCCTGAGATGTAGAGACAAGCCTTTCTATAATGGAAGCTGCTTGCTTCTTACGCTCTTTTTTAACACAGATCCAAACAAGTGTTTTTTCTTAATTTTGAATTTGGTTAAATAACTTAGATCAATTCTTTATACCCCTATGTTAAATAATAATTTATACCCCTTTTTCAATTTGCTGGTTCATAGCAGAGTTTAACAACTTTCACTAATTTACAGCAGTTATTCGAACTTGCATACTGCTATATCAGGTTATTTGGAATGAAGAACTTAATATGAACCTAGAAGGAGAATTAAGGCAAAGCAACTACATGAAGGGCAAAGCAACAGGTTCACTTTGGAGTCACCCACCATAGTGGTCTCTACATTTCTATCCTTTGTTCTCCACTTCTTTGTTTGCTTCTGGGTTCCTTTTCTCCCTAATGAAGCCAACGTAATGACAACACACATTGAGTTGTGTCCTGTTCTTGCACAATACCAAGGCTCATAGACATTTTTGGTCAGACTGGCAGGGAAGCAGAGCTTCTGGCATGATAATTCAGAAAACACTGGTAGCTGGAATGAGTGAAGAAAGCTTTATTCCAAAATCATCATCCCATAGGCAAAAAGTGTTTTAACCCTTGCAATGGAGAGGGGAACTTCTGCTAAATGAGAGAAACCTGTACAACAAAGTTCAGTTTAAAATATTTGTTGCTTATGTGTTCTTTGCACTCCATATAATTGGAGGTATGGCAATTGGTGTGTGCTACGTACCCAATGCTAAAACTTGCACGTTTTCTCATCTTAAAAAAAGGCATGCATAGGAAATATGCACATTACTAGGCACACTTAGCACAGATTGATATCCAGTCTCAATACCATTTTGTCCTTGGAGACTATTTAAGAAAAAAATGTTAGCAACCCTGCCTAGAATACATTGCAGCAAAATTCATAGTTCATTGCTCAGTGTCATCCCATTGAGCTCCCAAATTTGATGTTTTTCCTCAGTCGGCCCACCAGGGGACAGTGCTAGCCCATTTTAAAGTCTACAGGAATGAGCATGCTTCTGAAATGCATTGGCTTCCAGTTGATCCCATTCTTCTCACGTCTGATGAACTCGTGAAAAGCGCAGTGTTTTTCTGCAGAGGGGGAAAAAATATCAGATACAGTGGAAGGTATTAGCATGCAGGGGGAAGCTTTGCGGCATTCTACCGGATTAATGAATAAATTAAATACACATGCATATATATTTCATATTAAATAAATACAATCCAAGGAAGTGGATAGTATGTATGGTAATGCACTTGGAATTGCTGGAATTACATGGTTTTCTTTGAAACAAGGCGATGAATCAAAATTTAATTGCACATCAAATCTCCATTTGTTTTTTTTTTCCAGTTGCTATATAACAAAGGGGCTATTTGGATGCAGTGGATTATTCTACACATCCCTGAATGTCAAAAAGAAGCCTTTGGAAGAGGAATATTTTCCAGTAAGCTTGTTATGAAGGTTTGCAATTAGAGACATTACTACAATCATGCCCCCCCAAGAGAATCCTTAAAAGGGCCCTCCACTGTTGTGATGTTCATGGCCAGGTGGTCCATCCACCAGGAGTCATTTGGCCACCATGTCCCCTTCTTACCCCATGCAAAGTAGTGCAGTCATGAATTAAAAGTATATTACCTCTTCCTCGACCGTAAGGTTTTCCTTTTTTGTGCAGCTGCCCACTGTCGCTTACCTTGGTTTGCTCCCCTGGTCTTCTTCAAAGACTTTTCATCACTCAATATGCCCCAAAAACAAGACAGCATATGGCTGCTAAGAAGAGAACTCCCAACGCTGGAGAAGGCAATATGTTTTTAATTCAGTGCTGCCATTCTCTGCATTAAGGGAGGACTGGAAGAGCAGCAGCCACTGGGGGAACACCATAAGCGTGACTACTCTCAGAAAAAGGTACAAAGTTGAGGTTCAGCTTTAAATATTTGTCAACTGTATTATTAAATAAAATTGTTCAGAAAGACTATCAAAAAATAAAATAATGCATCCTCCAAAAAACTATGACACAACCAGAAATAAATCCCCAATCACTGTTGCAATGAGATCACCCGCATTGTATCCAGAGACACAGGACTGACCATGTAATTGCATTGGGGGAGAAATAAAGGAGCAGTAGGCACAGGGGAGCACCATGGCTCCCGTAGAAGGGTAAGAAGTTAAAGTTCATCTTCAAATATTTGTCAGCTGTACTAACAAGACTATCAAAAATAATGAATGCATCCTCCAAAAAACTATGACACAACCAGACACATATCCGCAGAGATGCAATAAGATCACTTATTTTCACCGTATTATTGTCCTTCTCAAGCAACCTCCATGCCACCATCTATTGAAGACACATATTCTACCCTTCTCCTCAGTATGCAGGAGGGTGAGCATGATAGAATCTGGAAACATGGTGCAGCTTTGGATGAACCAACTTCCAGTATAGAGCTAGATTAGGAAAGGAAGAAGGGAAAGTTGGTGTCTTGCTTGATTTTTTAGGCCTGCAAGTAGCAAGGGCTAACCCCTTAGGTACCACCCTTGTTGGCCATGACACTCCACCCCTATTGGTCATGTGGTCTGGTGGGATACCTAGCCTTGCCAGTGTGATTGCAACGGTAGGTAAATTGGCAGTCTAGAACCTCTATGGGAGTTACTGTAATTTATCATAAGGGTCAACTGCGTACCTCTCCCAGGATCCTCTGCTGCCCTGTTGCCCAAAGTCTACGGTGACAATTTAGCCATGCACAAAAAAAGTTTATATCAAAGTGATTTTTGATGCTTAACTACCATAATGAGCCCTGAGTTAAAGTACAATTTGTCACGCACTTCCTACACTAAATCTCATAAGCAAATAAATTTGATTTTCTTGATATAATTATAGCTCAGTTTGTAAGATGGATAAAACTTCATAAATCAAATGCTCATTAGCACATGCAAATAAAGATTTGCTCATTACATCTTCCTACCTCCCAATTACCCAAGATACAAAAATTCCAAATACAAAGAGAGGTGTAAAGTTGACAAAAATGCTTAGCTGAGGTCTTTTCATATTGCAAACGGGATTGTGACTTCTCATGGGGCCTGGCTGTATTGCCCAGGGTGCAACTGGCCATGTGCGGTATTATTACTTTATGGATAGGAGAACAATTGAAATACAATGGCTTGTAATGGGGGAAATTGAGACATTGACATTTGTTTAATTGTCACAAAAGTATGCATTTTTTTTGGTAAACAAAAGTTAAATCCTAGCCAGAATAATGCATAGTATTGTTACCAAAATTGTGATGGGAAGGGTGGGGTCAGACTTGTGGGAACATGATCTATGTGCAAATGTTTTTGTTTTTTGTTTCTTTGAAATATAAGTTCAAATATAATCAGGACACCCCCTAGTTAAAGCCCCTTTATTAAATTGTTCTCACTGGTTATCTTGATGCACCCAGAAATTATGGTTACCATTTTAGGATCAAAGGGTTTGCAATTAATCTGTATAATGAGCAATGTAAATTTGCAAAATGGTGAAAAAGGAAACAAGTTTAATCTAAAATATTCTGATTTTTTTTTCACTTACAGCAAAAGCATTTTTTTCAATCATCCTCAGTCCTTCTCTATTGCTGACACACCGTAAAAATTGAGTAATGGTCATGATAATAAATCATAATATTAATAAAATTACCATGGCATGCCTATGTTGCAGGTTTGCATGATCCATATGCTCAGTAGACATTTAGGCCCTGATTTATTAGTGTTCTCCAAGGCTAGAGAGAATACACTTTCGTCAGTGAAGCTGGGTGATCCAGCAAACCTGGAATGGATCTGATACAGAATTGAAAACATTTGCTAACAAATAGCAAATGACTTTTAGTAAATTCAATCCAGTTTTGCTGGATCACCCAGCTTCACTGACGAAAGTGTATTCTCTCCAGCCTTGGAGAACTTTAATAAATCAGGGCCTTAAAGTTTGTGTGCAGGAGTGGTTTTGGACTTTTTCCTACCAGATGCCATTCAGCTTTTTTTCCAGTGATCATCCCCGCCACCAACATCACCAACCTGCCACTTCCCTGTCACCTTTAAAAAAAAAAACAAAGATTTGTAAAATCCCATTTACAAAAATGACTTAGCTGAGCTTGTAATGTTTTCACCACAAAGTTTGCAAACGAGTCCATAGGGTGGCAAGGTAAATAACAGGCTGTAAAGTTATACAGAGCTCACCTTCCTATTGGACTGCCCCCGACAACCACCACCAAATGGAATGGCTGGCTAGTCATGTGACCTAACAACCCAATGCTTACCTTGCCAACCTGCAGTTATACAATCCTAGGGAGAGTTAGAGTTTTTAAAATTATATTTTACACGTTCTGTATTAAAAAGTGTTGAGAAAAGCAAGGGTAGCAACAGGAAAGCAAACACTTTCAAATGGAAGGTCTACTTAAAAAGAAAAAGGAACAAATGCTACCAGAGTCAGAATTTGCATTTCTCTTTAATGGTTGGCCCAACCCAGTGAATTGCAGCTTTTTGCCTCATCAGTCCCAATTGCAATGTGTATTACCCATTGAATTATTGATATTTTTGTGGAATATATAGAGATAAGGTGAAGAACGTGTGGGTTTGGCATTAATTTACTAAGGTATGGATGGTGCCACAGGAGAAGACCCATACACTAAACAAAAAATAAAGCACACACGGGGCCTAATTTATTAAAGCTCTCTCAGACTGGAGAAGACAGACTGTCATGGGAGAACCTGGGCGATCCAGCAAACATGGAAGAATTATCAGGCTGAAAAGCTCATATAGTTCATAGGAATAGTAATGTTCCACAGAATACCTGTAGGTGTCACTCATGTATTCTGTAATACATTATGGAAATATTCTGGCTGGCATAGTTTAATGTAAAAAAAGTAATGAAATCCTATTAAATCAGACTTTCCACTGATCCCTAAGGTTAATATTGAACTTTAATTAATTTACCAGCTGTGAGCTCACATTACATTATGAATAGAATAAAAGTGCCTAAGACATGGGATGACAGTTGACTTCACTGGCTGATTTTGGCTGGTTCAGGAGTCTTGGGGCTATGGGTGGCAGCGCTGGATCATACACAAGGCAAACAAGGCAGGGGCCCCGAGCCTGGGGAATGTCCTGGGGGCCCACCTGTAATATATAGGGTCTCAGTGCAATTGAGTGAAGATAAGCAACCAAGTATCAGTTCACCAGGGAGGATGTGCTAGTGAGCAGTTTGTGTCCAATGGTGCTATACAAAGAGTTGTTTAAAAGTGTCTATTGTAATCCCTGGGAATGTCAATTGAAAGGGTTGGGAAGGGTAGGGAAGTGGGGCAAAGTAACTATCAATGTTGCCTAGAGCCCTATGCTGCCCTAATTTGTCTCATATGGTAGGAAAAGTCTGTCTGATGATCACCCCTAAGGAAAGAAATTAATTGGGTATATTTTCCAAAAATTTTTTCCGAACCCTACTGTTTTCTGACCAGTAGCATTTGCCTACACCTCTCCCCCCTTTAAAGCTCTGTTTAGAATAAACATTAATACTCAACTATATGCTCAAATAGGTGGCCTTTGCCAATAATACTCCTCCTCCACCACTCGTGCAATGCATAAACATGAATACTCAACTATAAGCCTGTACCAATAGATTTTGCCTGTATCATTTCCTCTTCATTACTCTTTATTGCAAAAACATGTATTGTTAGCTGTAGGCCTTCATCAGTAGCATTTTGCTATGTCATTACCTCTCCACTACTATCCATACCTTTAACAAGCATTTTCAGCAGAGGCTAGCATTCATGTTTTTCAAGAAATGTATATGTGGGGAGGAGGCAGGGTCATGCCTGCACAGCCAACAGCCTTGTTAGGTTTATGGGAAGCCTGAAACTTACCTATGTCCAGCTTCTTTTATATTGGGTATTAGATTTTCTAAAAGGTATTTAAAGTAGACCTTTCATGGAAGGTTATTGAGGCTGCCACTGTTGGCCTCCATTTTGTTTGTTCCCTGGCTGTCATAATGGTCTTAGTGCCCTTTGTTATGCTGCAGTGGAACAAGGTCATGGATTCCAACACTTTAAAGTACACTATCCTGGGTCTATGGTTAATACCAATATATGCAGTAGGAAATCTCCAGGCAACTAGCATTGTTTAGATAAGGACAATGATGGAAGTTTTATTACTTTCATGATGAGGTAGTTTAAGAGTTAAACAGTGACCATGTATTCCATTTTTTGGAAACTTAGAACCTCAAGGACTCAACAGGGCTGTCAGGGGTTCATCTATTAGATATGAATGGGGTCATGGTTCAAAAATATCAATCCACCAAAACATGCTATCTTTTCTCTAACTAGAGTGGAAGTATTGGAAGAGTCATGGTCTGGATTTTTGGATACTCTGCTAACATTTTTTGAAAATCCCCAGTTCTGGTAATGTTCACTAGGTATTGTGTCCTGCCCAGCTTGGTTTGTTCAAGCTCTTCAAACTACATTGCCAATAACAGGGGTTCTCAAAATTTCCAAGCAAAGGGTCAATTCATTGTTGTTCAGACTTTGGGGGCAGTGGCATTAAACAATGATTCAGGGTAGGTGAGCAGTGTAATAAGGAAAGTAATGGTTTAAAGTTTGAGATTAGTGGGAAGAGTGAATATGCTACATCATGGAGGAGAAATAGTGTCCCATGACTGGTGTCAGGAGGAGGAATGGTGCCTTATCCTTTGGTTTCAACAGGAGCAATGGTACTTTTTCCTTGGTATCAATGAGATGAGTAATGGGGACCCTAGGTATCAAAAAGAGGACAATCGTTGGTATCACATGGAGGAGTTCTACCCCTTCATTAATGGGAGGCATTGTGTCTTATCATTGGTCTCAATGAGAGGAATAGTGGCCTATCATAAATGTAAAGGGAAGAAATATTGGTCCATTATTGATGGCAATAGGAGAAATATTGGCCCAAGGGCTGATTAAAGGCAATCAAACGCTGCATCAGGCCCACAGTCCACAGGTTTGGATGCTAGTTAACTAAAAAAATAGCCAAAGATCAAATAAGGATGATGTAATCCCTTATAATGTGCATAACTGATGCAGACCCTCAAGGATCTTACTAGTAGGATTCACTAAAGATAAATAAAACACTGTCCACAATATATGAACTCAACACTTTATTACACTTATTCAACTGCTTATCAGCAACTACATGCCAGCAATTTAATACATTTTGGCACATAGATATTGTCAAATTGACCTGCTGATGTTCTAACAGAGCATCAGAATGCAAAGGAAAAGAGATTTAGGTGACTTTAAAGTAGTATGATTGTTAATGCATGGCAGAATGATATGACTATTTCAGAAACTGCTAATCTGCTGGGAAGTTAACATACAACCATCTCCAGGATTTATAGCAAATGGTCTAAAAATGAAAAATATCCATTAAGTGGTAGTTCTCAGTGTAAAAGTGCCTTGTTGATGGCAGAAGCCAGAGGAGAATGGACAGACTGGTGTACGCTAAACAAAAGTAACCCAAAGAAAAGTATCTCTGAACACACAACCGGGTTCACTACTGTCAGCTAAGAACTGGAACCTAATACCACAATTCACATGGACCAAAATTGGACAAGAAAATATTAGAAAAATGTTGTCTAGTCTGATTTCTGCTGCAACATTTGGATGCTAGGGTCAGAATTTGGCACCAAATCTGAAAGCATGTGCTCTTCCTGCCTTGTATCAACGGTTCAAACTGGTGCTAATGTAATGCTGTAGGTGATATGCTCTTGGCACACTTTGAACCCCCTAATTCCAACTGGGCATATTTACATGCCACAGCTACTTTGGTATTATTGGTGACCATGACCCCCCTTTTATGACAGCAATGTCCCTATCTTCTGATGGCTACTTCCAGCATGGTAACATGCCATGTCCCATAGGTAAAATCTCAAACTGGTTTCTTGAGGATGTCATTAGGTTCATTGAACTCCAGTCACCCAATGTCAATCCAACAAAGCATTCCTGGGATGTGGCGGAATGGAAGATTTTCATCATGGATATGCAGCCAACAATCTGCATTTAGGTGTGATACTATAATTTCAATATGGACTGGGCCGTTCTGAAGGTAACCCCCCTTTTACCTTCAGAACAACCCAGTCAATATTGAAAATATAGTCCACGCTTGTACTCCACATAAATTTATGTCAATATATATGTACAGTTTACAGTGCATACAATATATTTACCTGCTTCAGCAGGGATACCAAACATGAGCCTAAGAATTTCTCTCTGACAATAGGTAACTTCATTAATGTACACTTAGCAAACAGATAAATGTCTCTATGTCTCTATGGCAATCTGCAGGTTAATCTTTTCCCTCATTAACTCGGTTTAATATAGATAGGCTTGGAGCCAGGATTAATCTCCAAACCATCTGCTCTCACATATATTTAAACCAATGTCTGTATTTAACTATATTCAATAGCCTCCCAGTCAAAGAACTATTTTTCATGCTTATCTGTAATGAATTGAATGGACAGAACAATGAGTGGACAGTACAAATAAAGCAGAGGAAAGTCTGTTATTGCCTGGACTAAATTTATTATAAAATAAAATTACATTTACTTTAATTACCCCACAGTTGGGAAGATGGGGACTGGGAATAGGAGCAGTATTTGTGCACTGGAGTTGGAGGGCAACCAGTGTCACTGTTTTAATGACACATCAGTCCCATGTCCCACCCCACATGCCAAATGCTGGCAGAGACATGGCAAGTAAAAGAGAGATGCTGGCAGCCCTCTTGGACCTCATAGGTGTCCCTCACCTTCTGGGCGACAGCAGCCACAGGTAGCCAGACAGAGTTGGCAGAGCCACTGGCATTTATAGATGTCCCTGTGTCCTAGCCCAGTGGACCCCAACCTTTAGAAGGTCACAGACAACTGACTGCACGGACTCTGAACTGCACATGCGCAGGGAGCCATGTGTCACCCAGAGTGACATCATGATACCAGAACCCACTCTCCCATTGCAGGTCACAACCCACCCACCTCCCTGAGCCTGCATTGTTTTTAAGAGACATGGTCCGGGCCTGTGGCCAGTGTGCCCCAAAGTGGGGTCCGTCTCCTGACCCCACTGGTGGGTGCACCGGTTGGAAATGCGGCCCACCTGTCAGTTGGCCACGGCCCACTAGTGGGCCCCAGACCTGGGGTTGGGGACCTCTCCCCCAGCCTGGATCCAACACCTAGGAACAGTGTCCCTTTGGATGGATGGCTGTGGCTACAATTGTTACAGCTCTACTCTTTCAACTACTACCAGCAACCCAATTCTTCTCTATGTCTTGCAAGCATCCCATGTTTGCATGATAGAAATGACAATGGCATCATTTGTAGGATCATCTATTTGTACTTCTAAAGCTGCGTACACACGGCAAATTTTTCTCGCCCGATAATCGGTATCGGCCAATTATCGGGCGAAAATCTGCCGTGTGTACAGTCGGTCGTCGTCCATCGTCCGACGACCGTCCTGGCGGATCCATGGACGATGGACGACGACCGATCCTAATGAAAGGGAAGGGGAGAGCGCGCAGCAGGGTGCCGCTCCGTCGCTCTCCCCCTCCCCTCTCCATAGAGCATGAACGGTGCTGTATGTACAGCATCGTTCATGCATCGTGCAGTCTTTTCTCGTTGGAAAGGATCGTGAAAGATCCTTTCCAACGAGAAAAATTGCAGGTGTGTACGCAGCTTTATGCTTGCTTGTGTTTAACAAGCAAAATCTGCTCCCTGGCCAAGGATAGACTGACCAGGAGCGGTGATGTCATGTACAGGAGGTCAGTTGGATTCTGCCAAAGCCCACATGTGTCTATGAGCCCTTTTATTGAGATCAGAGGGTCTCTCGCATGCCATTGAAAGATCATGGTGCAATAGGCACAACCAAATCAAAAACTCACAGTCTGACTTTATTTAATTGGCTTTGGATTTGATCAACTTGTTCTATATCCGATCTAATAGTCAATGGGCACTCCAACATGCTAAAAAATTTGCTCCAAAGAAAAAACAGTTAAAGAAGTATTAATAACTAGTGAAATAATTTTACAATTTAGACCTGATGGAACTTGGTTCTTTCACTTCTACTCTTGATATTGTTCACTTTTGGTTGGCCGAATTTCCAAATTCTCAGTCAATTTATGGTTGGTTCAATGTAAGGGATGAACAGGCTTCTAAAAAAAATGGTAAAACCAACCAGTGTATAGCCAGGTTTATTTTGATGTAATGAAACACAATGCTTGTGCAAAAAGATGTGCATATGATACAAACAAATCCCATATGAATGCTACACTTATTGGCATTCATAAAGTTGAGTTTTCACCTTTACACTGCTTTCCAAAACAAGACTAGATGAGCAGAGATTTCCAAATTATATAAAATATTGTCTTTTGTTCTAATAAAAAGATTTAGGTTGCATTCCCACTGTAAGATATGTGGTGACTGTCCGTTATACAGCAACACATGTGTATAGTTCATCTTGTTCCATGCTGCTGTACACATGGTGGCTAAATAAATAAATCATTTCCAACTATTGTGATTTCCTAATACAAGGAAATAATAATGAAATTCATATTAGCAGCTCCTATTTACTGTACTTTTAATCACCCTTTGCTATTGTTCAGCTCACAATGCACATCTATTGTCATTTATTCAATCAAGTAATTATATCAGTGGGTGGTCCTCACTGTAAATTCTCATTCAGAAGGGTAAGTCTGCCACCTTCCAAAGATTATGTGATTATGTTGGTAGCAGATAAACAATTAAATTATAGATTGATTTGATTGGGTGAAAATGTTCAATCAATTGGTATGAGACATACAACATCTGATCAATACAACATCCAATGCATGGTGAACTTTCCATACACAATGGGAATGAAGGATGAATTATCCTTTTAATATTTTTAATACTTAAATTTTTTTTAAAAACTCTACCGAATAGAGGGAGGGAGAGGATGAGCAGGGGCATCCTTCTGCCAAAACTATTATAGTCCTAGTTAGTAATCACTAAATTACATGACCCAGTGTGATGGATCATTGAATGGGACAACTGAACTGACCGAGTGGAAACCAAGAATAATATAAACACTGCAAATATAACATGTGAATGGACCTTTAGTTATATTATAGGGTATAGCAGGAGGGAATGTTTTTTTTTTTCAAAATGTGATCTTAATGTTTCAAGACAACTATAGACATTGAATGACGTCTACCCGATCCAACTTACTTTCCTTATTGCCTTCAATGCATTATACCAAAATTTAAGACTAAACTTATAAGGGGTGATTTTGGAGGCAAAACAGGTCCAGGATAGGTAGTTAATTCTGAATAATTTCAGGAGCTTTTTAAAGCCAATTGCACAGCCTACCTTCCCATTCCTTATTGCCTCCAGTGCATTTTACCAAAATTTTATTCCACTTTTGCCAAAATTTTGGAGAAATTAAAACACTATTTCATCATCCATTCTCCTTATACTTTTATATATTGATAAAAACTGACTGACATTTTGACAAATAACAAGCAGTAACCCCCCCACTACTTATTGTAAGTACCTGGCTTGTGTACAATACAGTGCACTTCATGTGTACTATTGTATGCATGTTGATTAACTTATTTAATCTGTTTGTACAGCCCTGTCTAGCTGCCAGAAAAACTATTTTTGGGGCCAGTGCCTATTTAAATTAGACTGGGAGGAAGGTATTGGGTGTGGACATTGAAGACCTCCCACACACAGTTCTTTAAAAGACAGGTTGGTCACCGATCTCATTCAGCTGTGTCGGGTCATCTTCTCCCCATACACTGTAGGCTGTCCCTGCCAAGTGTTCATATTTATTTAAATACAGGGAGAACTTGTTGTGCCATCAGCTAAGTACCATTTGTTCATTTTCAGCTACCATTCCAAGTATCATCTACAGCAAAAAGAAGATATAGTGTCCTTCAGGATGAAGAAGTCCAAAATGGAGGTGGAAACCATTAGTTATAGGGTGAACATGGAAGACATGTGTAGTACTAATGGCTCCAAAGAATTAAGTCAAAGGAAAGACCATGATTCCTGTTGGAAGAAAGATGAAGAACGAACCACAAGCGCTAAAGCTCCTTCAGTTCGAGACACATGGACAAAGCCTTTGGATTTCATGATGTCCTGTATAGGGTTTGCCGTTGGCCTAGGCAATGTTTGGCGGTTTCCTTATCTGTGCTACAAGAATGGAGGTGGTAAGTAATATATTCTCCTTTCAGTGCAATTTTTTTTTAACCCACAATGTTTATAACATCTGAAATTAATATTATGATAACCACAACATAACCATTTAGTGGTCCCATTTCTGTTCCCCATCTCCAAGGTGAACCTTCTGTTGATATAAAATCAGAATTGCTTTTGTTGCCTTCATTTAAAGGTTTCTAGTACATTCGTAATAATAAATGCATTCAATGTAATTAGTTAAGTTCATAAATATTAAAAACATTTAGATGATTGGTATTGGAAACGGCATATATTATTCTACATCCAGACAGTACTGGGCCTCCAACGCTACTTGACCACTTAGCAGTTGCATTTTGTGTATGGTTATATTTACACCATTGACTATAATTTAATGACTTGGCTGATAATGGTGGGACTAGGAAGAGATTGTATGTCAAAGAATACACTTAAATGTCTGTGGATACCTCCAGGCAATTACAGGATGTCCAAAACTGAATTTGTTCTACAATTTCTGTCCTTTTCACAGGTACATGGGTTGATTCAACACATGAATGGTTAGCCAAACTCATCCGATGTCGGAGGTTACTTTATACTTGGATATAGTCCTGAGCTCTGGCTCAGTGACTCAAGAGTTCCTCTAGGATACAAAGGTTGAGAAAGGTGGATCTAGTGTGTACTTTGTACTAGGGAATAGGCAACCACAGAGCAATACTTACCTTAATTCACCATCAGTCCATCCAATCCACCATTCGAACTGTGAAGACCAATCTTTGCCTATGTCTGACTGGTCCTGTTGATCCAGCACAACAGTGCAGGCATGTTGATGTAGGCAAGAATGGTGGCACTAAGACTAGTCTGAGATGGGCAAGGAGAGCAGCTTGGGTAGAATGGTCATCACAGCTGGAACTGGTGGCAAAGATGGACTGAAGGATGGAGGATTGAGGTGAGTGTTCCTTGGTGGTCACTCAGTCAGGTTGGTGGCAAAACTCCCTATCTGCATAGCTGTTGCAGGTTCTCCTAGTAGTCTGGTCCTCACTGTAGCATTGGAATATGACCACCAGTGAATAGATCCCATCTTGATCTTGTGGCTGTGGGTTCTGCACTACAGTGCATGCATGTTGACATGGGCTAGAGGGTGACATGGGCATCAAGACCAAGTTGAGATGGGCAAAGAGAGCAGATTTGGCAGATTGGTCATCACAGCTCGACTGTTGGGTCGGATGGACCAATAGTGCCCATCCTCTAAAACACACTAGGTCAGCCTTTCTTAACCTTTGTATCCTAGAGAAACTCTTGAAATAAATTTCGGGGTTCAGGGATACCTTTATAAAATGAAATAATTGAGGGTCGGTGGGAAGAACACCCTAAGCCAACTGGTCATGTATGTAGTAATCTTCAATAGTAGCTTCATATTTACCCCAGGATAGGTTTCTATTACCAATAGGTAATAGGGCCTAATGGTAAGTGTTGGTCACAAAGGCATCCTTCTAGACAACTTAAGGACCACTGGTGTCATCCAGCAAGGTGGTATATCTGAATTTAAGAAAGGTTCCATCAATTGGGAGGTCACTTAGCCAAAACTTAAGGAACCTCCAAAACCCTCTGGAGGAAACTTTGAAATAAATTTGGGCCTCCTGATAAAATTAAATCATTGAGGGTTAGTGGGAAAAACATCCTTATTATGGTGATAATTCGGAAAGTGCTGGTCAAAATTCCATCCTTCTAGACAAATGAAATACCACTGATATCATCAAACTGGCAAATGGTGGTAAATCTGGAACTATGAAGGTTCCATCAGTTAGGAGGTCAATCAGTCAAAACTCAAGGAACCTCTAAGGACCTCTGGCGGATCCGTAGTTGAGATTCTTCATCAACATGGGGGGAGGGGGGAGTCAACTTTAATTTCTCAATTTATTTCCTTGGCCGGAGTTAGGTTTTTAATACCGTAAGCCACAGCATCGCCATACCAGCCAGGGAACCGGTCATTTAAGAAGAGGAAATCTTCAATAGTAGCTTCATATTTACCACAGGTTAGGTTTGCTTTACCATTAGGACCCAACAGTAGGTGTTGGTCAATGGCACCTTTCTTGACAACCATTGGACCACTGGTGTCATCCAGCTGGCAAAGGTTGTATATCTGGATCTACAAAAGGTTCCGTAAGTTGGGAGGTCAAAACTTAAGGAACTTCTAAGAACCTCTGGAGGAACCCTTGAAATTTTGGGTCTATTGAATCATTGAAAGTAGGTGGGAAGAACACCTCCATTATGGTGATATTGAGGTTAGAATACCCTTTATGGTGTTGGTCAAAATTCCTCCCTTCTAGACAAATGAAAGACCACTGGTCACCTACCTGTAAAATGGTAGTATGATATATAACTATGAAGGATCCATCAGCTGGGTGGTCACTTAGCTTAGGAAACCTCTGGAGGAACCCTGGTTGAGAATGTCTTCAAGAGATTCTTCATTCGAATGGGGGGAAGGCAGCTTTAAAAATGTTTTCACTGGCCAGGTTTTTAGTACCGAAGCCACAGCATTGGCATACCAGAAAAAAACTTCATTAGTAGCCTCATATTTACCCCAGGTTAGGTTTCCATTACCAATAGGACCTAATGGTAGGTGTTGGTCACAATGCCACCCTTCTACACAACTTAAGACCACTGGTTTCACCCAATTGGCAAATGGTGTAAATCTGGAACTTTGGAGGCTCCATCAGTTGGGAGGTCACTTTAAGGCCAAAACTCAAGGACCTCTAAGAACCTCTGAGGGAACACTGGTTGAGATTCTTCAGCAGCATGGGAGGAAGGCAACATTTTAGTACTGAAACCACAGCATTGACATACCAGCCTGGAAACTGGTCATTTATGAAAAAGAAGTCTTTATTAGTAGCCTCATTTACCCCAGATTTCCTTTATCATTAGGACCTGGGTAAGTGTTACAAGTAAGGGTTTAGTGTTGGGTAAAGGGTAATGGGGAGGTAAATTTCGGGTACATTTGTAGAGGGTCAGCCTAAGGCTACATACAAACGTGCAATGGTTCTCGTCTGATAATCGGCAAATAGCTGATATTGGATTTTGCACGTATTCAGCGCTCGTCGTCCATCGTCCAAACAACGGTCCTGTCAGATCCACTGACGATGGACGGCAAAAGATCATAATACAAGTGAAGGGGAAAGAGTGCAGCGGGGTGTCTCTCTGTCCTTCTCTCCATAGTTTAGAATGGTGATGTATGTACAGCACTCGTTCATGCATCGTGCAGTCTTTGGTCATTGGTAAAATAGTGAAAGATCCTTTACAATAACAATTATTGCACATGTGTACTTAGCCTAAGGGTTAGGTTAAGGCTGATGAGTATGTGTGTCAAGGGATGCAGGGATTATTTTTGGTTTTAGCCCTGGGTTCTTGGCACTAAAATGACTGCATTGTTGTAGTATTTCAGGGTCCATTTATAAAGCAGCAGTGCATAAAAAAGGGAAAAATGCCGGAATTAATTTCAATTAAAATTACTAAAAAAGGTCTAAAAAAAATTTATACCAACACATTTTTGTAAGCAGCAGTAACAAAAGTACTATCATATAAAGGGCCAGATCTGATATAGCCTCCAGGTGGCGCCATTTCAGCAATTTTAGAAGCTGTGCGTACAGTGAACGGTGAAAAGCTTTGCATGTAATTCCTTATTGATTATTGATTGGTTGTCTTATAAGTCTAATAGTTGGAAATTTCCATGCAGTTACCAATGCATAGTCTTAAGCTAACTGACGGAGTGATTCTGCTGAGCATTTCAGTACTGCCTATTGTAAAATGTTGAAATGCTGGTGCATTAAGTGGGGCAATTGGAGTATGGTACAATATTAAAAGGTCATATTATGGATGTGATGGCTTTATTGTCCATTTTCTAGTACCATTCCTCAACCAATACACAATCATCACTTTGTTGCAGGCGGCATTTCCTCAGTCCCCCTTTGATCACTGGCACAGTAGTGGGGCTCATAAGTGTTTGAATGTGCTAAATATTTACCCCAACAGGTTGCAGATTTTTGCAGGAGGGGGTTGAACTGAGAGGGTGTGATGAACTTTTACAATGGCTGGTCACAGACTGATAGAAAAGGAGCAGCCTTCTTGGAGTGTGATGGATTTTTACATCAGCAGGTCAAAGAGTGGCAGCCAGGTGATTTGTCTAGTTGGCAATGATTGCATCTATGAGCTGCAGGTTTGAGGAAACATTTTTAAGTCTCCTTTTCTTCAGTGACCCGACTGTACGATTGTAAATTTGTAGCCAATCACCGGGTGGCAGGGTGCAACAGGGGCTGATCTATGTCAGACATTTGTGAACACTGACCTGCATAGATACCACAAATTACATGACTATCATCATCACAGTGCAGGAAATTGATGCTGCAATTGGATGATATCTGAACAAAGATGGCTCTGTCCTTCCAGAGAAAAGAAAACAGAAAAGACATTGTTATTTATTTTATGCTTTTTGCAAGCATCCATACTGACATGTATATTTCTTAGTATGTGTGTACCTAACATCACTTTTAAAGTCACTTTTTTTATGGCAAATCATTAGAGCTAGGTTAAATAGTGGGAAAAAAGGACACCTTAGTAGGCAGGGGATGCCAAAAATGTGCAAAACCTGCACCCTTTGCTGAGGTCTGAGATGTTATTTTTTTTTAAATAACGGCTTTTGTGCAAATATAGAGTGAGGACCCGAAATGTACAACATTTCAGCTCCTTGCCCCCCCCCTGCTGTTGTGTAATTTGGTGCCCTGGAGAAGGTGAGGGTCCTTGGCAATGGCCCAGTTTACCCAAGCCTGGAACCGGACATGTATGGGGTGGTTTACTGTTCATAGGGGTAGAGGGGGAATGATGACCATTGGGTGCCAAAGGACCTTGTCCTAGCATTGAACAGCAGTCCCACCATGGCTGCTCCATGACCAGGGCAGGTTGCTTTTATTTTATTCCCCCCCCCCTACGTTGACCATCCAGGGGGCAATATATCCTCTGGGTAATTATTACTTCTCAAGCTAAGAGATCTGTTGGTCCCATTGATTTATTTGCAAGCAGATGCAGGCTGACCTTGTCCCCCGTCTATGATATATTCACCCAGCGGAGTCCTTGCTGTGGTCCCTGACGTCACTGTAACGCACCATATGGACGACAATGCAGCAGCTCCATCACCTGACCATTCTGCAGCATGGCCAGCCATCCATGCGATGAACAACCTCCCCCCCCATCCTTCTGTGCAAATCCTTGCACGTCCTCATCGGTGACAGGGACACAAAGCTGGATACCTGAACTGGGCCCCATGATAAATGTCACTGGGAGCCCAGGGGGCCGCTGCACCATGAAATCCCTATCAGCATTGCTGCAATGTGTAACCCATTGGATGCCGCAAACCTGTACATGGAGCAACTGAGGGGGTTTGAAGATGCAACTAATGACGCAATTAAGGATGCAAAAAAAACAATGATTTATGTGATGCAGTGTGTCGAAGGAATTGAAGCAGATTTTTTTTTCATGGCCGCCATTTATAAATTTATGTCGGCATAAATAATGGCGCTCATGCCATCGTTGCGTTTATAAAAAGCAGCAGTCAGCTGATGTGATCGTTAATTTTTATCGTCAGCTGGCAGTCACTTCTTTTGCAACTACTGCCAGCATGATGGGCACCGAACAGATCGCCTTCTGTAGGCCACATGATCACCAATGCAATGCTTCGGGTCCCCAATTCAGGGTAATTACAGTATAGAGGCCACAGTAATGGGCACCAAAGTAAAAATGCATCATTATAATGGCGATCAGAATATAAATGCCTCCATTGTTTTATTACCTCTTTATCCTGCCATTTTACCCTTCTTGTAACGGGGGAGGGGGCAACACTGGTTGATAAAGTCCTAGCGCAGTTTAATTTTACAACAGTCTTGTTCGCAGGTTCCAAATGCACAGGGTGCGATTTTGATTGGCTGAATCTTCAGGGGCTTTTACAGAGCCCCCTTCCGGATTAGAGCTAAAAGCTAAAGCTAATGCTCCTTGCAGATTGGATAGTTCTAGCTCAACTCTTCAGGGGTGTGTCAGACCCTTGCAAAGAGGCTTCTGTTTCCACATAGGTAGTAAGGGTCCTGTTCAGTATCATGCTGGCAGGGGACAGGCTTTACTACTCTGTGGCTACTTTTGCAGAAGTCTGACATGTGCCTTTTGATATAAACTAAAAGCACTGCAAAGCCAATGCTCCCTGCTGACTCGAAAACTTTTAGATTTGACTCCTCAGGGGAGTGTCAGACCTCTGCAAAGAAGCTGTTTCCAGGGCAAAGATCCTGTTCAGCATCATGCTAGCAGGGAACAGGCCTTTCTTCCCTGTCACTGCTTTTACAGAGGTCTTATACGCCCCCTGTTGGATAACATCAATAACACCACAGAGGTAATGCTCCCTGCTGATTGTAGAGCTCTAGTTTTGACTCCTCAGGGGTGTGTCAGACCTGCCAAGATGCTGCTTTTTCCACATAGAGCGCACCTTATGTGCACAGAGGTCTTATACGCCCCCTGTTGGATAACATCAATAACACTACAGAGTTAATGCTCCCTGCTGATTGGAGAGCTCTAGCGCACCTTATGTGCACAGAGGTCTTATACGCCCCCTGTTGGATAACATCAATAACACTACAGAGTTAATGCTCCCTGCTGATTGGAGAGCTCTAGCTTTGACTCCTCAGGGGTGTGTCAGACCTCTGCCAAGATGCTGCTTTTTCCACATAGAGTGCACCTTATGTGCACAGAGGTCTTATACGCCCCCTGTTGGATAACATCAATAACACCACAGATTTATTGCTCCCTGCTGATTGGAGAGCTCTAGCTTTGACTCCTCAGGGGTGTGTCAGACCTCTGCCAAGATGCTGCTTTTTCCACATAGAGAGCAATGGTCCTATTCAGCATCATGCTGGCAGGGGACAGGCTTTTTTACCCTGTGGCTGCTTTGATTTCCTATTGTAGAATTTCCTTGGTTGTATCTTAGTTATCGCATAGGAGGATTATTCTTTATTTTATTATAGTGGATGGAGAAATGCAAATAGTTAATTTACTTCCCATTGGCTACTGTACCCCCAAGCTGCTGATTTATAGTACAAACACAGCCAAGCACAACGGAGCCACAGATTACATTAAGCTGTTTACCTATAAACACATTGATGTCACATATTTCTTTCGTCCACGTGTCTGTTCATAAGCTGTCATTCTACAAGCTGCCTGCATGAAAGATAGCGCAATCAGCACTGCTTCTGAATAACTGCAATTGAAATAAATTATCACAGGCAAAGGAAGGGTTGGTGACAATGAATCTCCATTGGCAGTGTGTAGGAATATTGTTAAACGTGCGATATGTGCAGGGAAATTCCATGACAAAAGCCTGGAATATTTGTTTGTGCTCACGTCCAACAGAGATATGGAGGTGAGGAAAGACTGGCACGGATAAACACTGCAAGCTTCCTTATGAGTAATGAGGTCAGAGCCTGATGAATGTGAAATGTACAAACCCTGGTGTGCACATACCTACCTGATGTGTAGGTAGGTTTATGCATCCTGGGAATTTATACAGCTCTGACACATAGTAGAGTTATTGGAGTCATTGCCACTGCAATCCTCCAATGCTCAAAGGCTATCCAGGTCATGAGCGGGTGTCATTGCTGTCACCTTGAAATAACCTTGACAATAGCTGAAGGTCATCAAGCTGAGCTGTACTGGCAATATAATGAGGACGTCAATGCTGAACTGTTATCTGAAAAGATTCAGAAGCCTTTCAAGAGTTTAGGAAGTGTACAGAGCCAACATATAGCATTGCACCTCTCTTGTTCTCCCCTCCTGTCAGCATGCTCCTGTTGTGCTGTTTCTTGCACTCATACTGCAGCCCTGCTGTGCAAGGACCTTTTGATCTACTTTTTAATAAAACAATGTATTACTGAATACAGAGCTGCATTATTCCATCTCTGGAATAGTAGTGCATGCTGAGACTTGTAGTGCAGGCCAGGTTTTTCTTTCAGCTTCCCCCTCTTCCTTTTTCTGTGTATTCAGCTCCTTGCATGTACTTCCCAAAATAGTAACCATGTGAGGGTTTTCTCCTTCTGTCACTGACAGCACCATAGGACAGGATTTACTCAGCTGTCTGAATGGGTTCAATGGAGGAGAGGCGGGCAGAGCAATGGAGGAGAGGCGTGGAAGGCAAGCAAAGCAGAAGCATTGGCATTGGGTGTGATGCTGGCAGGGGAAGAGCAGCTGATGAAGAAGGAATAAAGTACAAGGCAGTGCAGAGGGAGGGTAAGGGAGGAGGAGTGCAGCTCAGTGACTTCATCCAGGCTCTGCTTTTAAGCCTCAGGGTACAGAAGTGCACACTTCAGAAATCCTTGCTGCACAATTGTCATCTAGCTCATAGCGGACTCGATTACACTGCAGTTTTGGCTTCCTTACGGGGGGCACCGGTATCTCCCTCATCCCCCCAGATTTTCATCCTCTTCGCCATCCGCCGCTGTAACCCATGAGATACTTTCGGCTCACCTTTAAGTGCTTTGTGGACGGTTTCTGAATCCTACCCCCCTCCCCTTTCCTTTGACCCCTCTTTCTTTATTTTCCTTTTTTTTTTTTTTTTTTTTTTACAATTTTATTTTTTTTTACTTAATTGCCAAACTGTTTTTTTTTTAATCTGCTGCAATTTTTTTAAAAAAGTATTATTTGATATTTAATTTTTAAAAGGTTCTCTGGTCCACAAGCAGGTGCTAGCGGAAAGAAAGGGGGAGGTAGGAGACAGGTGGGGCGAGCCGTTCTTTTTGGGTTAAGTACCGGCAACTTGAACGATGGAGAAGAGGAAATTGTCCTTGGATAACGGCAGCTACAAAGTGAACCTGGAGGAGAAAAATGGACAGCTCATACCGAGCGTGAATGGACACACTGACTCGTGTCACAATGGATCCATCAAAGGGGGTATCATGTATCCCCAAAACAGCCGGCAAGCCATTCCTGAAAGAGATACTTGGACCCGGCAGATGGATTTTATCATGTCGTGTGTGGGCTTTGCTGTTGGACTTGGAAATGTTTGGAGATTCCCCTACCTGTGCTACAAAAATGGAGGAGGTGGGTAAAGTCATAGATTTTTAGAATAAACTTATTCTAGCAAATAGTTGAACATCTAAATATAGATAACATTCTCAATTTCTAATTTATGAAGTTTATGTTGACTTTGCTTTTTGCTTTAGGTTGTCTATATGAACAGTCCTTTGGTATGTCCTCCAGGGTTAAACAATTTTTGACTATCTTCACCCACATCTGTACATTTAAAACAAGACTACCCTTTCCATACCCATAGCTACATATCCAAGTCTACCCTATCTATAGCCATAGCTACATATCCAAGTCTACCCTGTCCATAACCCTGGCTACATCTCCAAGTCTACCCTTACCATAACTACATATCCAAGTCTACCCTTACCATAACCCTGGCTACATATCCAAGTCTACCCTTACCAGAACCCTGGCTACATATCCAAGTCTACCCTTACCAGAACCCTGGCTACATAGCCATGTCTACCTTATCAAAAGCCATACCTACATATCCAAGTCTACCCTTACCATAACCCTGGCTACATATCCAAGTCTACCCTTACCAGAACTTGGATATGTAGCCAGGGTTATGGTAAGGGTAGACTTGGATATGTAGGTATGGCTATAGATAGGGAAGACTTGGAATTGGCTACATTTCCAAGTCTACCCTGTCCATAACCCTGGCTACATATCCAAGTCTACCCCTACCATAACCCTGGCTACATATCCAAGTCTACCCCTACCATAACCCTGGCTGCATATCCAAGTCTACCCCTACCATAGTCTACCCTATCTATAGCCATACCTACATATCCATGTCTACCCTATCTATAGCCATACCTACATATCCAAGTCTACCCTATCTTTAGCCATAGCTTTATATCCTAGTCTACCCTTACTATAACCCTGGCTACATTTCCAAATCTACCCTTTCCATACCCATATCTACATTTCCAAGTCTACCCTTTCCATACCCATATCTACATTTCCAAGTCTACCCTGTCCATAACCCTGGCTACATTTTCAATTCTACCCTGTCCATACCATGACTTCATATCCAAGCCTACCTGTCCATAACTATCCACTTACCCTGTCTATACCCAAGGCTACATTTTATAATTTGTGCCCTCTTCAACAATGTCAATGATTTACAAAACCAGCCTACCACATCTTAACACGTCAACATCCAGCAACTCACCAATGGGCCTTGCTTTGCCCCTACCCATGGCTTTTATTCATACTTTCACACCAAGTTTCCAAACTCCCTCGATTCACACATTCCAAAAGTATTCTTTGTCAATGGTCAAGATCTTTGCAGCTCCATGTCAAACAAGTAGTCATCTATATACATCTACAACTTTTGAGGGGTCCATCACGAACCAGTCTATAATGTCTTTCCCCAAGTCTTCAACCACCATATTACCTATAGCTAATGTGTACATTAGTGCTGATTCTGCACTGATGGGCACCATGGGGCAATACTAGACTTGTAATGCCCGAGCAAGCTTATTCCATTGCTTTATTTTGCCTGGTGTAGGTTGTCCATTAGTATCCCTGTCCCAGGTCATGTTGTTTAACTCTGTCTCTGAGAGACAGCTGTCCAATATTTATACAGTATCACATTTCCATAACTCCTGACAACCAGTTACTTGTTGACAACTTTACGGTACAAAAGATGGGAACAATGATATTGTTAAATCTTGGTTGTACAATTGCTTGTTTTTTATCCAATGCTTTAGGTTTAGGCAACATTCATATAGATGGTAAGCATTCAAAAGTAGTCAAAATGCTGTTTCTGTAACTATTAACCAACTGGAAGTTATTCTATATTTCTGCTAGGTATAGGATAAATTGTACATGACAGGTTTTCTTTGAGTTTTTTTAAATCCAACTTTTTTGAAGATGAAACCATGTGACCAATATTTTTTTTTTTTTACCTGAACAAAATAATGCAAAAGACCTCCCTGTACTAGCTGAACGTAGAGTTTTTTTCTTGCAGATCAGAATGCTTTATTTTATTTGTTGGAATGGTATTTTTTTTTTTATTTAATGTTACATTGCTTTACTAAACTTGGTAATATTTGGCTGGGAAGATTGCTCTTTTACTTAGAAAGGGATGTCAATGACCAAGCGATCTCTCAAAAATATACATAATTTAACAAGCCTAATGCAGGAGCCTTACAAAACAATATAATTTACTTTACTTCCAGCACCACACAATGTCCTTCCTTAAAAGGGGAGGTCTGGTCACTATAAAAAGCAGCAGTGTTTGAAGGTAGAGTGCTCAGAATTGGCCTCCTGGTATGCCAGGGGTTAAAACACTAGACAAACTGAGTAGCCTTCTCTGGTTTCTTGGACTCGGCTTTGTGCTCCCAAATTTCAGGACTCTGCGTCATATCACCATGTCCAGAGGTATTCATATCAGTCAGCAGCTGGATGTAGTACAAGAAATAAACAACTGTGCCTGATAGCCCTTCCTTAACTGGGAATTATTGACATTCGTGTAGTAGTTGTATAAAGTAAACCAACACTAAGAAAAGATTATTGGTCCCGGTGTTGGATTGAATTTGGGTTTAAAGTGTGCTAAGGTTCTTCAAACTTCTTTTGACTGGGCACACATTCAAGCAATCTTAGCTTACGTGTCCTTTGTTTGAGCCATGTGTACCCTGCATTTGGTTTTGACAACTATGAGCTAAATTACCAACCTAACCAGATCTAAAACAAAGAATTGGTGACTGTTGAGTTGCCCAAGCCAGCTCCCAAGGACAGCACAGTGTACCTAGGATGAAGCTTTGGCATGGTGTCCTCCATATTTTGGTGCCTAAGGTTATTTACAGCTTTGCTTCCTGCAGAATTCCTCAAATCACGACAGGATGCACTGTAGGAAGGGTAAGCGCAAGGCAAATGGCAATGCATACAAGACTTCAAGATCCAATCTCTAACTTCTTAATGTTCACATTCAACTTTTAGAGTTATTGTAACCTATCAAGTCAACAATTTTTCTTTTTCCAACAAATGGAACAGAAGTTTCCACAAGGTCATTGGCCTGTTTGGTCTGATGGCTCTTTCCTGACAATGATTTTTGATGTTGTGGTCAGGTCATTGATGCTACACTTGCACGGGACTCAATACCATATTGTATTGGGGCAATTGATGGAAAGGTTCTGGATATTATTAGGCCATATTGGGTGTATGTATTTCACTAAAGGCCATCTTTTCTGCTTGATCTTCAAAGCAAATTCTTGTCTCTCCTTATTGGGTTATTAATTGGGTTGGCTCAGTTGGGCGTGTTGTTTCTACATATAATATATTGAGATTCTTGCTTTCCTGGTATTGGTTATCACCATCAAAACCGATACCAAACATGGTATTTGGTTACCAACTAAGGCTGGTCACCTAGCAAAATGAATGTTCCCTCTGCAAAGAATAATTCACTTAGCTTTATGAAAGTCATAAGAAGTCACTGTGCAAAGGGAGCCCAATTATGTGTAAAAAAAATATAAAAATCATAATTTATGTTTGCACATATGGATGGCTGAAATGAGCAGTTTGAGTCTTTTTTCCTTGCAGAAACACTACAGAAAGTGAAAGCTTTTCTTTGCAAAGGGAGAGGAAATACCCTCCCAGGATAGCTTACTAAAAAGACAAGAAATAATCATCTTGCTGGCTTTACCTAAAGACTCCATTTGCATTGAGAATTGACCACTACTGTAAAATTAAGAAGAAGCATTTATATCAGTGTTTCTCAATGAGGGTTTTGTGGAACCCTAGCGGTTGTTAGGGGTTTCTTGAGCAATGAGCAATTTATGACTCTCAGGTCAATTTATCTGACATCAATGATCTTTTTGTCTATATGTATGGGTGACATTCCTCCCACTGGCAAACATTGTAAAAGGAATTCCTCCTATAGATCACCATGCTAATATACTGTCATCTGTGGATAAAGTAATTATAGAAGGGGTTCCTGATGACCCAAATATTATTTTAGCCTTCCGAACTTAATGAAAATTCTAGATGACTTTGCTCTTTGCTCTGGTTTGATGGTTAATAAAACTAAGTCTCAGGCACTTAATATAAATCTCTCTACGGAGATATGGTTAACGCTCCAGGGGAATTTTGATTTGGCAGAAAGACTCTATTCATTATCTAGGCATCCAGTTGACCCCTACGTACAATAGTCTTTACAGATGTAACTATGGTCCATTGCTTAAGAAAGTTTATGAGGATATCCGGAGGTGGTCTTTATCTCCACCTTCTTGGCTGGGAAGAATTGCGGCTGTTAAAATGAATTTATTACCTAGACTACTTTACCTATTTCGCACACTCCCGATGCAGGTTCCTATGAAGGAGATTGGTTTACTACAATCTAGAGTGATGCAATTCATTTGGGGGGGGGGGAAGAAGGCTAGGTTTCACAAGGACACGTTGTTAACTCCCAAAAGATTGGGAGGGTTGGGAGCCCCGCTTCTGAAATACTACTATGTAGCGGCGCAAGTAGCCCAATTGTCGATGAGTTCTTTACAAGGTGCGAGACCCCAATGGGTTGAGCTGGAGAACTTGGATGGCTTTGTGGGATCTATAGATTCCATCACGTGGAGGAGAAAAAATACCAGAGGCCCGGTAAAGTGTCCGGCTCTTTCCCACTCTTTGCAGATTTGGGACAAATTTGGCCATCACCCGAAACTTTCTTCTATCCACAAACCTCTCACCCCATTGTGGCTCAATCCGGACTTTCCACCGGGAATGCATCCAGCAGATTTTCATTGGTGGATCGCTAAAGGCTTTAAGCGTATTAAGGACATGATGGATGTCCGAGCGATAGTCACATGGGAACATTTATCCTCTCAATTTGAAATTCCAGCTGCGGAATACTTCCACTATAGACAACTGTATTCCTTTATCTCTCGGACAATTAGGGAAGCCCCAAAACCCATGTGTTCTTCGCCTTTTGAAAGCACTTGCTCATTTATAGCTCACACGAGGGGGCAAATCTCGGTTATTTACTCGGTGCTAATTGACCAGCATAAAAAATTGAGATATATGAGGGAATGGGAAAATGAATTGGGCATTGTGCTGGATCTGGAGGAGTGGCAGGATATGATATATGCCCTATCTAAAATATCTCAATTCTGGGGTGGTGGAGGCCAACTATAAAGTAGCCCTTAGATGGTACCTCACTCCGGATAAGTTGGCGAGGATGTTCCCTTCTGTCTCCCCTATGTGCTTCCGAGGGTGCGGGGACAGGGGTTCTATGGTACATATTTGGTGGACGTGTCCGCTGGCTAGGAGGTTTTGGAAGGAAGTATTTACCTTAATTTCAAGAGTGGTGAAACAGGAGATTCTGGTCACTGTGGAAGCTGCATTGTTTAGTAAAGTTGACACAACATTGTCGAAACCCACCCAAAAACTGATTAGGACGCTACTGGTGGCTAGTAGAATTGCATTGGCTAAAGCCTGGAAGGCACCTACAATTCCCTTGGAACCTATAACCTCCAAAATGAACTGGATCATGGTAAATGACAAACTTACCCATACCTTAAAGAATTCATTGGGCAGATTTGAAGATGTTTGGGAACCATGGTTAATATATACCGGTTTATAATAGCTGATTATGGGACCTCAACCTGTATTTTTGCTTTGTATTTAGACTTTGCTAGTACTTCCTCTACCCCTCTCCCCCCTACACCCTGTTGCTGTTTTCCCATCTTTGGTTTCCCTTCCCTTACACCCCTTTGTGTTTCCCCTTTTGTTAGTTATGTGTCTGTCTCGTCTTAAGAGTCAGGGTCAAAGTGAGAGAGGCATCTTCTTGTCTTCTATCCGTAATAATTTTCTTTTTTTTTTTTTTTATTTCTCCATATTTCTCTACCTCTGCTCTGGTTTCATACCGGGATTGTGATAATTACGGGTGTTGAAGGCTGTTATTGAATTTTATATTCTCATATAACACAGATGTCTCCTATGGTTTCAAGTTGTTTACTTTTGGTTTTTTGTCTACACCACCACTGTACTTTTTATTGCAAATGTTTGTTAAAGAGTTCTTGTTAATATTTTTTCAAAACTTCAATAAAAATATTGCAATACAAATATTATTTTAGGGGTTTCCCCCATATTGAAAATGATGAAAAGGCTGAGTTAGACTGATATTCAGCGATGATGGTTGGGTCTTGTTGGTCTCAACCATTAGTTGCTCTCCAACCTTTTTTTTGGTTATTTATATAAGGGGATAAGTAATTCCTAGGTTGACTAAAGCCATAGCAAGCAGAGCTGACCTTTGGCAACCCACCAGGTTTCTTCTGTAAGTAAAATACCACTTTTGAGAGGTCCAACTTTCTAAACCATCCATGTATTTATTCAGGTCTATAGGGTACTTAAGATCCTAATCGATAAGAAATGAGGGACAGAGCCTGGTGGTCCAAAGGAATGACTGACCATTCAAATATTGGACACCTGAGAACTAGAACAACTTGAATCGGATCACTTAAAGTTTATTGCAGGCTGGTTTCTAAGTGCTATAGACCAGACACACTAAAACCATGTTAATAAATGACTTTCTATGCATTTCACAGTTGCCTGCCCATTATTAAGCCATCAGATAACTTGTCATTTGTTGTCCATTATTAGATCTCTGCATATTTTGCAGTCACTGTATAGGGCCCAGTCATTCTTTTCACACGCATATTCAGCTATCCTGCTTCATAGAACTAACTGATAAGTTAATATTTAACCAAGACCTCTTATAACTTGGACATTCCTTAAGATAAAAGTAAAAAATAGACAGTTCTCAGTCACCTTGAGTGACTTTTGCTGGGATTTTATAGCCCAACTGAACTATTGGTTGAAATCAGCTTAATTCATTCTGGGTGCACCAAAGCAATGGGTGAGCAAAGTTTTACAATTCACGTCCTTTAAAAGCAACTACACCCTAAGTGGAAAAACCTGTTCATTGCCGACGTGCTGCAGAGAATGGCCCTTGGTTTCTCTAAAGAACCAGGAGTCTCTCTGCAGAGGTGAATTAGAAGATTTGAGGCTTGCATAGAAAAGCATGTCTTCTCCCATGATGCTGTAGAGATCAACAATTGGTTCTTCCACAGACATCCAATATGTCTCTTGCTGAGTCCAAACTGGAGCTCCACAATCGGTATTTTTTGCCATTTTATAATGAAACACCATCTAGATGGGGTAAGCTCTTCGGGGCAGGGTTCTCTCCTCCTGTATCACTGTCTGTATTAGTCTGTCATTTGCAATCCTTATTTATATATATTTATTTATATATTATATCTACAGCGCTGCGTAATATGCTGGCACTATATAAATCCTGTTTAATAATAATAATAATAACTCATGGTTCATAAATTTGGACCTAGAGAACAGGCAAAAAGTTTGCATCATGGCAATGTCCTCAGTGTCACTGGAAGAGTAAGTCAAGGGGCACAGATGGCAATGAACAAAAACCTGCAAGACAAATTCTTCTAAACCTTAACCTTCCTGTGCACTATTCAAATAAAAAAAAAAAAAAAAAGTTGTTGATGGAATATTAGTTCATGAGCCCTGAGCCAGCCAAAGACTTGTTTTGCAAACTGATTATTGGCAATAAGCCCACATAGTAAAAAATGCAGTAACTGTAACTGAGACAGACAGCAACATGTGCGTTCCTCACTCAAGAAGCTGAAAGTAACATCTGCCACTATGTGAAACCAGCAATAAAGGCTGAGCTTCAGTTTAACAATAACTCTTCTACTAATTCACAATTTCTAAATAATATAAATGTATTTTTAAAAACATTTCTGGTATTTATTTAGTACGCTCTTTTCTGATTGTTTATTATAAGCTGACCGAAGGCTTAAAACTTTTTCTTTTTTTAATACTGTATATGTATTTGTCAGTTACAATATTCACAGATAGCACTGCAAATGCTATTTCAGCCCAAAGGTGGCAGTGTCCATTTGCAGGCTGAAGGGTTTTTTTCTTAAAGGAAGCCTCCGTTCCAAATGTAATGACTATAGGTGCGTACACACTTCCAATTTTTATCGTTCAAAACGAATGACGAACGATCGATTGGGCAAAAAATCGTTCGTAAAAAAGTAACCAACGACGCCGACGAACGAGGAAAGTCG